>NC_045705.1:64676057-64843083 GCF_009834535.1 Camelus ferus
GGGCTGCCTGGTGGAGTAGAGGGGAGAGCTGAGTTTTCAGGGGGTAGTGGCGGGTGCCCTGGGCCTCTCTGGGCGGGAGCTGCCTGGCTGGCTGGTCCTGAGTGGTGGTGGGGCTGGGGATGAGGGGTCAGAGGCCCCATGTGGCAGGGATGGGTTGAGGGCAGGAGTTGTGTCTGTCTGTCTTACTCACTGGTGCAGCCATAGGGGACATGGCACATAGTAGGTGCTCAGTGTGGTGCAGGGTAGGTGAACAGATGAGTGAAAGATGAAGCCATGGCTGAACTGCCTCAGGAGCTGCTGTGGGTGGCAGCGGAGGGTCCATCCTACCAGCTGGGACCCCTGGGGACTCCTCTAGACTCCTCTAGACTCAGCTGCCCCTCAAGCGACACACCACCCCTGGGTCCTGGATCAAACATGGACCGGACCCAGGATCCTTGCAGACCCTGCCCAGGAGCTGCCTGTGGCTTTCCTGGGATGACCTTCATTAAAAACATGCTCTTCTGAGGGGAGGAGAGTATAGCTCAGTGGTAGAGCGCATGCTCAGCATGCACGAAGTCCTGGGTTCGATCCCCAGCACCTCCATTAAACAAACAAATAAATAAACAAACCTAATCCCCCCTCTCTTCCCTCCAAAAAAAAAAAAAGAATTAAAACATGCTCTTCTGCCAGACCAACTGGTTCTGTCTCAGGGGAATCTGGTTGCCGGCAGGCCTGCTGGGCTCCTAGACAGGGCTGGGCTGCCCCTGCCCTGAGTAGGGGGCTCAGGTTCATTGGGGGCGGGGGGGGGTGCTCATTCTCTCAGAGAAGCTGCGTGGGGTGGGCTAGGCCCAGAGCTGGCCACAGCTGAGTTATCCACAGTCCCAGTGGTGGCAGGACCAGATCAGGACGGGAGATAGATATTCACCGTGCCCACACCTCCTGCACGCTCACACACACTCACACTCCTGCACACACACGCTCACACCCACCCTCTTAACCTGCCTTCCCTGAGCCAGCCGAGCCTGGCTCTGGTGAATGAACCCTACAGCCCACCCCCTCTCCAGGACCCTGCTGCTAAGAAGGGCCTTGATGCCACCCACCCATCCCAGGGCCTCTTCCTGTGCAGCCCCTGCCCATCCTGACCCCATAGACAGGGCTGTCTGTTGCCCATATGCTTTCACTGGGTCCCTCTCTGGGAAGGGGGTGGGTGCAAAGGAGTGAGAAGCCAGGGTGAGAGCCCCCTCCCAAACCCTGCTCCAGCTGAGGAGGCCTTGTAGCCTAACCCAGGAGGGAGCCCAGAAGTCAGGCTGGCACTGGGCAGGGCCACCTGCTTGGAGCCAGCAGGGGATGAGAGAGTTGGCCGGGTGCTCAGGGCTGGCCAGTGAACAGAGAGAGGGCTCCTAGCAGAGAGAGGGCAGCGAGGGTCTTGGAAGTCCTTCCCCCACCAATGGAGACTGCACCCCCTGTAGTCTGCCCACTTGTCCCAGGGAGACATACCATACACAATCCCCTACCCCCTAGTCAGAGACGGGGGCTCTCTGTGCCTCGGTTTCCCCACTACTGCTGGCCAAGGGGTTGGACTGCCAGGCCCCAAAGTGCTCACCAGCATCATGGCTCTGGGACTCTGAGCCCTGAGACCCCGCCAGCCTTGGGCTGCTGAGAGGGCTGGGCAGTGTCACATCCCCGCTGTGCCTGGCTTTCCACTGTGAGGAGGGAGGCTGAGGCACAGAGTGGAGAGAGGCCTCCTCCAAGGCCATGTGGAAGTCAGGCTTCACCACAAGGCATCTGGGCAGTGAAATGACAGTGCCCAGGCTGTGGAGTCTGGTGGACCTGGGTTCTAATCCTACCTCTGTTACTTATCAGCTGGGTGCCCCTGGATGCCCCTGGATGCCCCTGGATGCCTTACTTCCCCTCTCTATTCCTCAGTCTGCACATCTGTGAAGTGGACCAACAGGGCACACTTCCCAGGGTCAGTGTGAAGATTCAGTGTGATGGTGTCCACGGAAGGGCTCTGGAGGAACCAGCAGTTACTGTACTTTAGCTAGTAGGTCAGGCTCCTGCCAGACTTGGGGCTGGGATACTGGCCCTGCTTGGGACTCCAAGGAGCTCAGGGCCCCAGGGAGGGCTATGCACACCAGCCTCCTGCCCTCAGGAGCGCCCACCCTTCCTGGCCAGGAAGCTCACCACGCATTTGCTGAACACCCTTCCTGGCCCCCTCATGGGGCAGAGGTTGGCCCCTGAGGTCTGCAGCCCAGGTGGGTAGCAGGTGGGTAGATGGGGGAGGGGAGGGGACTGCAGACCACTCAGCTGTGATGAGGGGCAGGTTGGAGTGTGGGTAACTCTGGGGCGATTGGGGAGAACTGGGCCCCTGAGGGCTCCGGAAGCAATAAGGGTTGGGAGGTGAGAGGTGTTAGGGGCCAAGTTGTGAACAGGGAGAGTTTGTGTTCCAAAGTCACCTTCTGCCCAGGATGAGTCCCCCTGGTATGGTAAGGCAGGACCCCCTTGGGTATTTACCAGGTGCCTCCTGTGTGCCAAGCCTTGGGGTGGAAGCCTGGCACAGGGGCCAGTGTGACTAGATCCGTCCTGTGAGGGCAGCAGAGAGGCCATATGGCTGCCTTTATCGAGTGTTTACTGTTTACACCACATGCCACGGAGCATCATGCTAGGGACTCTGCAGGATCCCTCTGAGGCTTCATAGCAGCCCATTTTACAGAAGAGAAAACTGAGGCACAGACAGACAAAGTGACTGGACTGAAGTTGCACAGCCAGAACAGGGCATCTGACCTCCTCCCCCACATAAGGAGATGGTGGTCATTGTCCTAGAGATAGTGGCCGACAGACTGCACTTGCTACACGCTCGGCGGTATTAGCTGGTTTAATCCCCCCAATAAACCTTGGATGCAGGCTCTCTTATTATCCTGATTTTACCCCCAGGAATTGGAGACACAGCTGAAGTGACTCGCCCAAGGTCACACCAAGGAGGGGGCAGCAATGGAGCTACCCTTGGTCCCAGTCTTGCCTGGGTCCTTACAAATGCCCTCGCAGACTGGAAACCGAGGTGCAGGGGTCTCCAGGGCCCAAGCTTCATCTCTGTCGTGCTTCCGCCTCCACTTTACCCCTCCCTGGGCGCCCTCCACTCAGCCTGCCCTCCCTGACGCCCTACTGTGTGCTTTCCTTGGTGAATGAAATGTGGCGTCATTTAACCCGAGTGGGGTGAGGAGTCAGGGGAGGGCTCCCAGCGGAGGTGCCTTGGAAGGAGAGCTGGGCTGGCGGGGTCAGCCTCCCGCCCGCTGGGCCGGGGGTGGGCAGGCCGGGTGGCGGCACGTGCCGCCGCCGCCGCCTCCCGCTTCTCTGCTGCCAGCCGTGGCCATGACGTCAGCGGGCGGCCCAGCCGGGCCGCACTGCCCGCGGGCCCGGGAGGAGCTGGCGGGGCGGGGGGCGCGGGGGCGCGGGGCCGCGGGCGGCCTGCGGTCGCGGAGCAATCTCCATTAGGGCCCAGAGCGAGTGGCTGCAGCTCCTGGAATCCTATTAAAAGCTTTTTCATTGTTCCCTGCGATATGCTCCGCTCCGCCGGGACCTCGGCATGTTGATAATTTATTTGTGGAGGGAAAGGGGCGAAGAGCGCAGGAAAGAGGAGGAAATGTCATTCTTTACTCAGCTTTTTGCAGCGCGGCCCTTCCGTGGGGCAGCTCGAGTAGGGGCGCCCCAGCCTCCCCTGATTCAGGAGGTTGGGGTGGGGAGGAGCAAGGTCCGAGAGGGTGCGGCTGGGGTGGCCTGGGCCCGGGGAGGAGGGAGGCCTTGGGGAGATGAAGGCCGAGTCCTCTGGGGGGTCTGGGGGCGGTAGGGGGGCTCCTGGTGGCTTGTTCAGCACCAGACTGATGTGGGCTAGGGGTGCGGCTGAGGCCTGTTGCTGCCCTGACTCTGGCAAGGGTGGAAGTGATGGCAATCTTGCCGGGTCTTGAGGGTGCACAGTCAAGAGATGGCTCCTGGGGTCTTCAGGGTGGGGAGGGGGAGCTGGTTATTGGGAGGGAGTAACTGGGGGTCCCCACAACCCTGCAGTCACCACTGTGTGGTCACACGAGTCCTTGCACCCCCAGATGCCATAAAACAGGAAGAGGCCTCGGCCTCTCTGGCGACAGGAAGGAATTCAGAATTCATGCATCTTTACTCGCTTTACAGACATGGAATCGGAGGCCCAGAGAGGTGAGGTCATTTGTACAAAGTCCAGGCAAAGCTGGATTTGAACCCAGGCTGGCTCTGGGTTCTCAAAGTATCCCCTATGCTGGGTGCTAGGCTGCCCACAGGGACACGTCAGAGTAGCCCTGGGCAGTGCTGGCTTTGGGACTAGGACCCCACAGAGGGTCAGGCTCTGGATGGCTCTGCTTGGCCTGAAGTCTCCTTTACACCCACTCCTGACCGACCCACTCTTTAAACTGCGGTGGTGGAAAAGAGGATGCCACATGGAAATTTCTCCATCCCTTTCCCTCTAGCACAGATAATGCCAGACGTTTAAAGAATTAATCCTAATTCAAGTCACTCACTGGCTTTGAGATCATCAGTGGCTCCCTATTTCTGGAAACACTGACCAAAGCCCTTGGCCTGGCATTTCAGACTTGCCCAGCCCAGCCCTGGCTGATCCACCAGCCTCTCCTCCAGGACGTCCCCCACTAGGCCTGTGGATACCATGGCTCACACTTCTGCTGTTCCTTGTATACAGACCACCGTCAATCCCCACATTGAGTGAATGCCTCCTCCTGCATGAAGCCCTCCCTGACTGACTGTAGGACCAGCCCTTCTTGCCTCCTGGCCCCCCAGCACTTGGCAGGCCTCCCTGTGACAGTGTAGGTCACATACATCTGCCCCACCTCCACCCACCTTTATTCCTCCTTCTTCCCCTCCCCAAGCCCTGAGAGGTGCTGCTTAACCCTGGAGTCGAATTGTTCATTCATCTAGCCAAGGTTTCCTGAGTCTGAGGTGTGTTGATAAATGGCTTTCTCTTTCCAGCAGCCCTGGGAGTGGGTGGCGTTAGCCTATTTTATAAAGGAGAAACCAGAGACTCAGGGAGGTTCAGTCACCAGGCCAAGGTCACCCACGCTGAGCTGGGGATGAAGCCAGGTCCCAGAAAGGAGAAGTGATGGTGTCGTGATCAGGATGGCAATCCCTGAGTCCTCATACCTGCCTCGCACTGAGTAGAACATTAAATGCAGGTCTCAGTTGATTCTCACAGATGCTCTGGGGGTTGGGGTAGGGGACATACTTGGAGGCTCCATTTTACAGATGAGAAAACTGAGGCTAAGAGAGGAAGGGAAGTAGAGAGGCAGAGCCCTGACCCTGCTGTGACTTCCTGAGAGCCCTGGGTTGGGGGGATAGGGGCTTTTCCATGTTCTTTGTGCCAGTCCTGGAACTATCACTTCAGAGCAGGGACATGGGCAAGCCCTCCCCGCTCCCCCTGAGGCTCAGCCTGGCTCTCAGGCCTGTGACCTGTCCTGGCCAGGCATCCTCCGAGAGAGAGGAGGCTGGGGAGGTGGTGTGCCCAGCAGCAGGGTGGGCATGGGCCCTGCCCCCACGGCAGCTGCTTGCCTGGCCTGGTGGCCTCACAGACAGACAGGGCTTGTGAGCGCCGGGGGCCTTCAAGGCGAGCTCAGCTCCCGCCGGCAGCTGCTCAAAGACTTCATTGTGGCAGGAGGGCCCTCCTCAGGCAGCTGCCCCCGCCACAGGCACAGACAGAGCCCAGCCTTTGTGCCGGAACACTGCCCCTGCCCCGACCTGAGGTCAGTGGGACAGAGACTCTTGTCTGCAGGAGGCTGGGGGCCTCCCCTGGTGGGGGGCTACCCTGAACCCTCTGATGGCCTAGGATGGGTGTGGTCTATGTTGCCGAGACCCAGGAACCCCTCCCAGTGCACAGATCCAGCCTTAGAGGGCGCTGGCCCCTGGTCTGACTCAGGTTTGGGGAGGAGGTGTTGAAGCTGGAGGGTCAATAATAATAATAATAATAAAGAACAATAACAGTAATAATGACAACAGCTACTGCCGTCCGTGGAGCTCTGCTCTGTGTCCGCTGACAGGCATGTATGTGTATTATCTCATTGATTCCTCAAAGCAGCCCTCCAGGTTGTGGACAATTATTTGCCCCATTTTAGAGATGAGGAAACTGAGGCTCTGCGAGGTTAAGACATTCACCACCGTTCACATAGAAGGGGAACACTGGGTTCCTCACCACCCAGAGCCCATTCTTAAGTGCCATCCCTGCTGAGCACCCCAGTGGCCACCACGGTACGCAGAGGCAGAGCCACCTGCCCTGCCCCTTGGAGTTCCGAACCATCAGACTTGATCTGCACTGTGGTCCTGTGTGAGGGAGGCCCTGTCACCCTATTTTAGAGCCCAGGAAACTGATGCTCTGAGAAATGTCTGGGTGCCTGCCAGACATCTGGGTGGCTGGTGTGGGACAGACGGCATCTACCTGTGACATCCCCACCTGGGTCCTTCCTCAGCCTTGCCCTTTGGGTCAGGTGGGACGGTTGCCTAGACTTTGTGGTGGGGGCGCCAAGGTCCCAGGGTGGGGGGTGGTGGAGTAGGTGATGGGTCCCAGCAAGAGACTGAATGATTTCAAGGCTGAGCCTCCCCCACTGAGAGTCACTCCTGGGAGGACCCTTGGAGACCATGTGTTACATCCCATACTGTGTAGTCAGGGAAGCTGAGGCACAGAGAGGGGAAAGGGGCCTGACTTAGGCCCCACAGCCTTGGGGACTGAACATGGGCCCAGCGGCCCCCAAAGGCTGTGCTGTTCACAAGGACACCACCACTGACCCTTCGCGAGCGTGGGGGAAATAGCAAGCTCTGAGCACTTTGTGTGTCCCAGACCCAGTTCTAAGCATTGACCCTCGTAACTAATTAATGTGCACAAGGACCTTATAAGGGATGTATTGTTATTATCTCTATAATTCAAACCAAGACATCTGCCCCCAGGCCACACCCCCGAGGTCTCCTAGCTTAGCTGGTTAGACAGCTCTCCTCTCCTCTCAGGATTCTGACCTCTGGCACAGATACCCTGATGCCTCAAGGTCAGAGGTGCCTGCTGAGGGAGAGACAGGGGCTTTGGGTGGGACCAGACAGATGCCTCAGTGACCTTCTGCAGGGCAGTGTCCTGCTGCTAAACTGGCCTTCTCATCCTGAGCTAGGTTGGTTTCTCCATCTGTGAAATGGGTGCCCATCCTGTGTGGCCCCTTCCTAGGCAACCCATGGGTGAAATCCTGTCTCTAGACACCCTCATTGATGGGGCTGGGCTGGGCTTCCTCTCACCTCCCCCAGCTCTGCACTTGAAAGGTTCTGTCCCAGACCCCACAGCCAAGCCTTCCTCAGAGACTGGTGGCCTGGGGATCACTCACAGCCAGCCAGGCCTGGATGCCAGATTAGAAATAATTAGTGCTATTAATATTCATAACAAGCAGCCGAGTGAAATGATGAGGGCGATAGTCTGCTCACCCCTTGGGCTCTCTCCCAAGGATGGGAATCAGGCCCTCGGGCACTTATGCCCCAGCACCTCCTGGCCAGGTGAAGTTGACCCCTGCAGGGGAGCCAGGTGTCAGGCTGGCTTCATGTCCCCTTCTCAACCCTGCCAGCTCCCCGCGAACCCTCACACCTGCTTCCGGGGTGGGTGGGGCTGACTGCTCCGTTTCCCCCACAATGGACCCGAGTCCCAGAGAGAAGCGGTCCTGGAAGACTCGCAGCTACAAAGTCCAGGGCTCGGTCCCAGGGTGACTGAGTCCAGCGCTCTCCCTACCGGCCCTTCCAGAAATGTGTAGGCTGCCCGAGGACAGCTGGACGAGGGCAGCAACGTGGCCTGCCGGCTGCCCCAGGGGCTCCTGCTGTCCTGTGGGGAGAGCTGTATGCAGCCTTCGGGAGGACACAGCGGTCCCAGCCCTGCTCCTCCTTGACTGTGTGGCTGTGGATGCTTCTGGGCCTGCACCCTCTCTGTGCTTCAGTTCCCAAGGGTTAGCCGGGGAGGACAGACCCCTTCCCAGGGCTGTGTGCACAGCCAGCGGACTGAGCACAATCCTTTTCAGCTGAACCGTGCTGGGTTCCAGGTGGTTCAGCCCTGCCCTGCACCTGAGGATCCTAACTGGGAAACTCAGACTCGCAT
This sequence comes from Camelus ferus, assembly GCF_009834535.1. Taxonomy (NCBI): domain Eukaryota; kingdom Metazoa; phylum Chordata; class Mammalia; order Artiodactyla; family Camelidae; genus Camelus; species Camelus ferus. The sequence goes on from NC_045705.1 coordinate 64,684,177, forward strand.
AGTCCTGGGCAAACCACACATACCTGCTGGGATGGGAGTGAGGGCTGGGCTGTGCCTCAGTGTGCAGAAGGGTCACTGGCCCCGGGCAGGGTCCCAAGCAGGATTCTGACTCCTGGGGAGAAGCAGGGAGCCCTGAGAGCGGAGGCTGACTCTCCTTTGCCCCGATGTCTGAGCTGGGCCTCCGACACTCAGTCTCACCCCTATCCTGCCTCTAAGGCCTTCCTGTTGTAGGTGGCCTTGATTGTCCCCTCAGCCCTCATGTCTAAATCCTCCTCATTCAGCCTTGCCAGGCAAGTTGATGTTGCACACTATGCACTCCAGGGCAGTGTCAATCTGGGGGGCTGACTCCATGGAAGCCACCTCTGGGTGCAGCTCCCAGAGCCCTAGCCATGAGTCTCTATAGCCACTCAGCGACCACCTCTCTAGGCCTCAGCTTGCTCATCTGTAACATGGGGCCAGGGATGCCAAGTCGGGATGACGTGGGCAGAAGCTCACCTCTCATAGATGCCTGGTCAGGGGAGGGAAGGGACTGGTCCCTCTGGGTGAAGCAGCTCTGGGAAGGCACCAGTGCTGACAAGTGGGTGGCGGGGTGGGTGTGTGGGTCTTCAAGCTGGGGAAGAGCCGGGGAGGGGGTGGGGGACTCTGGCAGCTTGGCCCGACACTGCTGGTAGTGACAGCGAGTGGCAGCCCCTCCCTCCCCAGGGCCTGGTGCTGACTGAGTCTCATCATTGCAGGGTGAGGGCACCCTCGCTGGAACCTTGCATCTGGCTCCTGGGCTGGCGGCAGAGCTGTTGGCTAAGCAGGCTAACAGCTGTTTGCACAGAGACTAAATCTGTCTGGGTCTGACAGACTGGCCTCAAGCCGCCACCGCTGCAGTTCAGTGCAGGAGAGGGCCGCGAGCTGATGGCCGTGTGTACACGGGGCCTGGGCCTAGATGGCTCTCCTCTCTGAGCCTGGGTTTCTGAGCATGTGAGGGCAGCGTGCCAAGGCTGGTGACTTCCTCCCAGCACAGAGAGCTGGCCAGACCTTCCTTAGGCCTCATCTGTGAGATGGGCAGGGCTGGGACTTGGACCCTTAGGGGTTCCCTCCCACCTTCATGAACCTTCTACATCCTAAACTGATGGCCAGAGTGCCTGGGGCCTCTGGTCTCACTCTCTGCCCATCCCCTAGGGACTCTGGGGCCTAACTAGGCTCCTTTAGATCTTGGGGGCCACCCCCACCCAGTTCCCAGGTCCTGTCTTTCCTCTCTGGGGGTGCTTCGAGAAGGGCAGTGAGTGAATATTCCAAGGCCACTTGGTCCCCATGCAGTGTTATGTCTTTATGCCATTTCTGCTCGGGAGAGAGGTACGGGCTGCTCATGAACTTGGCTGGCATCTTGGGTGGCGTTTGGGGGAGGAAGTGGGCAGGGTCTTCCCACCAGCACAAATTCCTTCATTGGAAGATGCTCCCACCCTCCTCCTTCCAGTGAGAAAGATTGCCCTCAGGGCCTGGGGATGGCTCCAGACAGGCCATCACAGAGCCTCAGTTCTGAACCTGCATGCTGAGTTCCAAATTTTGAAGGGTGGCAGGAGGCATAAATGAATGTTGTCTGTTAAAAAAATCTTTTTCAGCTGTGCGGCCTTATAAAGATTTGAAGAGTTGTGAAAATTATTTTCCTCTGACTGTGGGAAAGGTTTGAAATGTTGAAACAGGGACTTAGCCTCTTTAGAGGCTGGCAGGACGGTTGGGCTCAGAGTGGCACATGAGCCTTCACTCCTACCAACTGCCCTGAGCAGACATGGCTAATCAATCCCAGCACATTCTCCTGCTGAGCTGCGGAGGGCCTGCCTGGGAAAGGAAGTTGCCAAGCATCCCTGGCAGGTGTTTTGCAGATGAAGAATGGGGACTCAGAGAGGCAAAGTAGCTTGCCACAACCACCCAGTCTCTAGACGTGGAGATGAGATTTAAACCCGGTTCTCCTCCCTCCATTAAAAAATAAATAAATAAATAAACCTAATTTAGTGGGGAGGGTATAGCTCAGTGGTAGAGTGTGTGCTTAGCATGCACAAGGTGCTGTGTTCAATTCCCAGTCCCTTCATTAAATCCATCAATCAGTAAATTAAACCCAGTTCTCCTGACCCCAGAGCTTCATGATCATGGAAGCTGGTGGTCCAGGGGCTCCTTGCCCAGATGGAGTTCTGCCTTGGTGCCAACGGTGCCCCCACTAGAGTCCATCTAGCTTCCCATGGGACAGGCACAGTTTGGCCAGGCTTGGCCTCCCTACCATGGCCATCTCTCCTTCCCGGCCTGCTAACCTTTGTCAGCTGCTGCCTGCCTGTGCTCAGTCTAATTACAGCCACTTACATTCTGGGCTCCTAACTGTAGCCAAGCGGTGCATATGAATGTGGGATTTCTAACTCCTGCCAGCACGCCAAGCCTGACTGAGGGGTGTGTGGGGTCAGGGAGCAGGTCAGCAGTCACCAGGCTGATGTAGGCTGGGAGCTGCCATAGGCCAATGGCTGGGCTGGGCCCTAGGGTGGGCATGCTGGGGGGCTGTGGGGGGAGGGGTACAGGGGGCTCCCCTCTTTGACTCCAGAGGGGGCTCCCCTCCTCAACTCCAGTGCTGCCTCTGCACAACCTCGCACCTTGTTAGGAGATAGTGCTGCTGGCTTCCAGGTACCCTTTTAATTAAGCCAATTAATTAGTGCCTTTAATGAAGCAGATTAACCAGGCTGGGCTCTGCATATTGGGCTGTTGCAGCCCACAGTTTCCTGCAGGTTGGGACTTGGAGGTGGTTGCTAGGCCAGGCCTGCAGTCCTGAGGGGCTGAGGTGCTGGGTCAGGCTGGGGCAGAAATGTATGTGTCCCCCCATGGGAGTGTGGCCAGGAACCCAGGCCTGGTGGGAGGCAGGTAGGGCTGGCCTGAGGCCATAGGGACACTTCTGGACCCAGATGCCTCAGCATAAATAGCCCAGAGCTGGAGCGGGATGGACGCAGGAATCCTGCCCTGGGGACCCAGAGGGGAATGCTTGCTCAGTGGGGTCCTCAGCAGGTGTGATTGCCTGGGAAAGGGGGCCTGGGGGAGCTGGAGTACCTGCCTGCCTTGGTCTCCCCTCTCTGGCTGCTCCCAGCCTGGCGGCACAGCCACCAGCTCCAGAGCCCCTCACTCACCTGCAGATGGGAAAAGAGACTTGGAGCAGGGAAGGGGTCTGCTTAGGGCCACCCAGGAGCTAGTGACTGGGCTAGGATGTGAGGCCACGTCCCAGTTCCTTCTATACCATCCTACTTACCACCTCGATGGCCTGGGCTTGGCTTCCTTACCAAGTACACTTCCTGTGTACTAGGCACTGTGTTGTGTGCTCCACCCAGGTGATGCCACTGCATCTCCCGGCCAGTTTAGGACGGGGGGCCTGGCCTGGTGTGGTAGAGGTGCCCCAGCCCTGTGAATGGCCCAGGCTTCTCCCACCAGGCAAGAGAGAGGGACTGGGTGCTAACCAGAGCCAAAGGGCAAGTCCTAGCTCAGAAAGGAGCTTTGGGTAGAGGCCCCAACTCCCTGGAGACGTCTTTGTGAGGTGGGCACTCACTAGTGTGGGGAAAATGAGGCCTCAAATGTACTTCTGCCCTTAGTGCCTGTAGCCAAGGGTGCAGGATCCTGGGTGGGGCAGATTGCAGCCTGCTCCAGGAGAGACAGTTGGCTCAGCCACAACAGGAGAGATTTAAGTTAGACAGAGGAAGGACTGCCTGACAGCAGGGATTATGAACAAGTTTGTGAAGAAGACAGCAGCTGCTTCCCCAGGAGACCGCGCTCGGCAGCGGGCTTGATCTGAACGCTTCGGAAAACACGCTGCCCTACAAATGCAGGGCGGCGTTTCCAGCAGATATCAACAAAGTGGGTACTGGGCTCCTGGTAGGATGCCCTCGGGCCCTCACCCCTTTCATCCTGTCTCAGCCCAGAGTTGCCTGATGGAGTGCAGGCCGGCAGCCAGCCAGTGGGCCCCAGAGGGTCTACGAGCCAGGGCAAGCTGTGGAACCTTCCTGGCCTCAGCTTCTTCATATTTCAAATGGGTGAGTGCCTCCTGGGGAGAAAGATGACCTCGTCTCTCACTTCTCAGAGAAGATAGGAATTACCCTCTTTTTGCTACCCAGCCCATAAACTTTCTTCCTCCCGGCTGCCACCCCAACCTGGCCAGCCCTTTCCTGCCTTGAGGGGGTCCTCCCTCTGACACGCAACCTCTCTCTTCTTGAGTGGCCACCCCTCCTCAGGTAGCATTTTCTAGGCAGGTTTTAAGGACTTTGAGTGTCTCCTGTTAAAAACACCATCCCCAAACTCTCCTTTCTCCTCCAGCTACTGCCCTTTCTCGCTTCCCCCTTCACAGCTGAATTTCTTGAAATAGTTGATGAATCTCCCACCTGCCATGGGAACTGCCATGTCCCAATGCACTGAAGTCCACTTCCTACCTGCCTTTTCTTTTCTTTGCTGACATTGCCTCCTCCAGGAAGCCTTCCCTGCTTTCCCCAGCCTCGTCCAGAAGTTGACCCTCTTTCGTAGCCAACCAGTGACCCGAGAACAGCCCTAGGCCTTAGTTGTCCCCAAAGCTGCCATGCCCTGCACAGGGCCTGGCATGAAGCCCAGCCTGATGAAGCGCTCCTCTGGGGCCAGAGCATGGGTGAGGGGCAGCCAGTAGCTCTGTCTCCAGTCTACCTTGAGGGGACCACTGTGGGGTGGGCGGGAGACAGGAATGGGAACAAACCCATCATCACACTCAAAAGACACCTCTTTAAATACCAGCTGGAAGCAGCCCAGTTTCTGGGTGGGTGGAGCTGCCCTTCATTAGCAGGAACCGCAGGGGACAGGCTTCACACAGGCCGTGGGTGGGTGAGGGGAGGGAAAGCCAGAGCTGGGGGTAGGAACAGGCAGCTCAGCGTCTGCCTAATCCCGTCCCACGTGCCCCCCCCCGCCATACGGTCAAGGAGGAGCTGGAGAGCATCTTACCTGTGTCCTTTCCCAGCACTGCGCACAGCGTGACATTTTCTATCTAGAGCGTGGCTCCTATCCGTTGTCTGTGGCCACCAGGCAGAGAGCGCCACAAGGGCAGGAGCCTCAGCTCTCGTCTGTTCCCCAGGGCCTGGCACGTTAGACAAGCAGTAAATATCCCCGGGTGGATGGAGGGTGGGACGTGGGTGGAGTGCCAGTGGATTCCCTGCTCCCCTGCACTGCCTCGGTTCCCCCTCCACACAGAGGGCACTGGTCTAGGTACAGTTCTTAGCACCAGGCCTGGTTTGTGACTGCTGGGTGTGCTCTTGTCCCTTAGGGCTGCTGGCTCTTGTCCCTTAGGGCTGCTGGAGCAGGCAGGGCACAGGAGAGTGGGGACAGAGGTCACACTGGCTCTGGCTGATGGCCACATGGGCCAAGCACTTGGGGAGCTCTGTGAGCAATGGGCCCCCAAGAGGTGTTGTCGGTCCTCGGGGTCTCAGGCCTCCCATCCACAAAATGGGAGCACAGGTTGTCCTTGCTGTGGGGGGAGGATGTATTAGAGGAGGAAGGGTCTACTCTGAGCCCCCAGTATGGAGACAAGGCAGTTGGGACCACAGCCCACTTTGCTCTCAGTCTCAGATACCATCACCTGTTTGGCTTCAAAGGAGAAGCTGTGGCAAGCAAGCAAGCCATGGAGAGGCTGAGGGAGCTGGACCTCAGCCCTGGTCTGCGGGGTCCCCAGGGAAACCCACTCTTCTTCCCCAGCCCTCCCCCAATTGCTTCCTACTCTCTCCCCAGGCTTGGCTGAACAGAAGGAACAGATTCTCCCTCCTAGTGGAAATTCACACCCACAGCCCCACCAAGCTGTCTGCAGGGAGGAGGGTGGTGAGGAGCGGGGAGCAGATGTAGGAACAGGAGGCTCTATGAGAGAGTGGACAGACGGACAGGGGGACAGAGCCCAGGTCCCCATCTGTAAGTGACAGCCAGGGGCCAGGCGTGCCACCAGCCCCACCACCACCCCCAGCCCAGCCCCCATGGCCCAGAGGTATGGGGCTGGGGTGGTGAGTTCTGAGTCTGGTGGCAGCAGGCAGGGTCGGTTGTGATGAAGATGCAGGGCCAACAGGTTGTGGGACAGCGGGACTCCCCGGGGGCTCACTGGGGACAGCTGAGAACATGGTAGGGGTGCTAGGCCAATCCTGGGTTCTCCATGATGTGAGGTGGGGGTGGTATGAACCTCGGGCTGAAGTCAGGGGTCTGAGGCACCTGGTGAAGGCCTATCCCATCCACCCTGGGAAGACCCCTAGTCTGTCTTAAAAATTACATCTATGCTCCCTAAACTCAAGGCTCCAGGCTTAGTACTGGTCTACACTCCAGACTCACTGCCACAAGGACAGCCCCCTTCTTTCCACCCTGCATCCCTGCCCAGCCCAAGGCCTGCCCTGTCCTTCCTTTTTGCCTCTGCTCCCATGTCAATTCCCCCAGGAAACCTCCCTTGGCCACTCTGGCCCCTAGGCTGCTCCCTACGGGCCAGTTTGCACTATACCAGTTATCACTAAACGGCGCTCTCAATACGTGCATCTGGTTCCTTGCACCTCGTGGCCCTGGGTGGCCCTGTGCCACTCTGGGCCTCAGCTAGCTGCTGGTTTATAAGGCTAGGAGAAAGGGCAGGAACCAGGTCTCTGGGATGAGCTGGCTGAGGGCTGGATTTAGGGGAGGGGACAGCCTCATCCGGGTTCCTCCCAGGTCTCCCACCTGTGGGCTGAGAGCAGATGGAATCCCTGTGATCAGGCCAGAGGGATGGTGGGACCTCTTGTCTGCACAGCTTCTGCTTGGTAAGCAGTTTCACCTGCCAAGGTGCAATCAGCACCTCGGAAATGCCAGCTCCAGGACAGAGAGGAGCCAGACAGACCCCGTCCCAGCCCTCAGGAAGCTCCCAGCTAGCGAGGACTGCTGGCATGGTGTCAGTGCTCTCTGGCCAGACAGACCACCATGGCCCCTTTTCAGATGAAGAGAGAGGGGCAAAGGGGTGGAGATCTTGAGGACATCTGGCTTCTCTCTGCCTGGAGAAGGGGGTCTTCAAACAGGAAGGGGACTCATGCATGTCTCTGTGGACCCTGGAGGGCACATAAGTGTGTGCAGTGGGAGGAGAGGGGAGGCCTGGCCAGCACCCATTACCCTCTGGGCCACAGAGGCAGGCCCAGATTTGCAGAAGGGGCTGCAGAAAGGTCTTTCTCATACAGGGTCCCCCTTTCTGTCTACAGATCTGAAGGAGACCTTCCTAGAAAGGGGGGCCTGACAAGGGGGGATGCTGGAGATCTTGTGGGCGGAGAGGGAGGAGACAGTCATTTGTTGAGCATCTACTCCGAGTTCAGCGCTGTGCCAAGTGTTACGTTACCCAGCCCACTGAGTTCTCACAAGAACCCTGAGAGCAGGCAGCAGCACCCCCACTTTACAGATGCAGAAATGGAGGCACGAATTGGTGAAGTCACTGGATTTGCACACAGGCGGGTCCAATCCCAAAGCCAGTTCTCTTTCCCCTGTGCCACCCCTGGGCCACAGCTGCGCACACGGCTGCCGGCTGCCTCCCCAACGCCGGTCTGGAGGGGCAGCCCAGCCCCAGCCTTGGCTCAGCCCTCCTGGGACAGCCATCCCTCCTCCTGATCTGTGAGCCACAGCATGATCTGCTAATACCAGGCTGCGTTATGTACAATTGCAAACCCATTACAGCCCTGCTTTCCTAATATATGACAGACTGTCACAGCCCCCAGGAACGCTGCGTTTCTGAGCACTGTCCACCCACAGAATCACTCATCCTCTCATATGGGGGCCAGCAAAGGGGCAGAGGCATCTGGGCAGGGTGACCTGCTCCTTCTGCCCTGAGGTGGGGCAGCTGGGGGCCCCTGCCAGCCCAGTGGTGTGCCCCTCACTGCCCAGATCAGCTCCTGGCCTGGATTCTTCTGATACTTAGAAGCTACTTAGGGCTCTGTCCAGATAGTCACCAATAGGTGAGAAGGGCCTGAGGAGTGGGACCTGGCACTGCTCCCTGATGCCAGGCCTGGCTAGGGGGCACCTGAGCTGCACACCTGGATAGGGGAGAACCAGGGCAGGCCTCTCTCTAGACAGCCACCTGGTGCTGTCTGGAAGGGGCAGCAAATGCTCCAGACCCAGAGATGCTGTGAGGACACCAGGGAGGGGGCAGCAGCGGAGCCGGCAGCTGTTGGGTGTAGCGGGCAGGGCCCTGTAATTGGGCGGCCTGTTCGCAGATAAGGCCGATGACACTGAACAGCTTCCTGCTCCATGCGGGCTGTGGCCGCTCATTTCCTGCTCCTGCAGCCGGCGATGCCAATTACCTCGCCTCCTGCTCGCCAGCGGCGGCTTCTGGGGCTGCCAGACGAACCCTCTGTCATCGGCCAGGCCTGGATCCTCTCTGGAGAGCGGGAGGGCGGTGGTGGGGGGTCATACTGGGCATGGCTAGAGGTAGAGGTGTGACACACAGACCCAGGCCACCCTGGGAAAGCCCCACTTCTTTCCTGTCCCCCACCCAAAATGGGTTCACTGTTTGCTGAATGGGCAGAGGAGCTGGTGAGTGGGCGTGTGAACAGAACAGAGAGCTTTGCCCACTCTGCGCTTTCCAGCAGCCTTGCCCTCCTCTCCCTCAGTCCTGAGCCCCGCAAGAGACCCTGGAAATGTCACTGAGCCCCTTGGGACCTCCTCTGTAAAGCGAGGTGATAGAGGCAGTGAGATGAGACCTCAAAGCGGAGGTGCGCTCCTGCTTTAGTGCCACACACTCAAATCATGCTCCTAGGATGAGGATGGGCACCTACCTGGGGGAAGAGGGAAAGGGGCAGCCTGTCTGAAAGGGCAAAGTTTGGCTCCAGACTCCCATCACCCCTCAGGGGAAGTGGGAGAAGCATATAAGAGGTGTGGGCTGTGAGGAGGGAAACTGCAGGTTCCTGCTCCACTTGGGGTGGGCATGTCCGGCCACTGATTTGGCGGGCAGTGAGCACCTGTCTCAAGAGGAGTGCCACAGAGCTGGCTGCTTGCAGGGGCTGGGAAGGCTGGATGGGGAAGGTGGCTTTACCTGTTCTGAGGGGGCATTCCCAGGGCCTTTCATGGCTGGACTGTGAAGGCTCTGGGTTCCCCAGGCCATACCTGCCTGCAAGGCACCCCCATTCTGATTGGGGGAACAGGTAGCATAGATGCTGTAGGCAGGGAGGCGGCTGTGCCTGGATAGGGGGCCTATGGGGGCAGCCCTGCGGTGATGCAGCTAGGGGAACTGAGGCCCAGGCCCAGAGAAGGGTAGATCACCCACCTCCTCCAGGCTGAATCAAATCAGGGCCTTCCCTCCCAAATCTGGGTCTTCCCTCTACAAGGTGTTTCCCATGCGCATTTTGAGGTGGAGCCCAGGCGAGCTTGACCTCGGCAGGTCCACCCCTAGGCACTGACTGGTTGCCTTTCCCACTCTGACCCAACAGAAGGGGAACCTGAGCGGCCCAGGGGGCAGGATTCCAGACCCCGCTCCCCCTTCCGGCTCTGGGTTAGGGGGGTGCTCAGGTGGCCTCTCAGGTTGGGAAGGACAGCCTAGGCAGCACAGGGATGGCTAGGGGCCCCCTCCCATCTGGCGGGGGGTAGCGGGTGACCAACTCCCTAAGGGGCAACTAACAGAGCAATTAAGCTGCCAATAAAAAATTTAATCAAGTAATAATGCACCTTACTTTGTTTAATTAGTGTTCTGTCAAGTGAATGAATATTTAAGGCACGGGTGGTGGTGCCAGCATCTGCCCAGCGGGCAGAGAGGCCGAGCCCACATTTCAGTCAGCCTGACAGCTCCCCACGCGGGCATTGATCACTGCCACCGCCACCCAGGAGGCCCAAGCGCAGCGCAGCAAGGAGCTCTCCATCTCTGCGCAGGCAGACTGCGCCGGCCCTGCCCCTGTCTGGGCCTCAACTTTCTCATCTGTCAAGTGGGGGCAGGAGTCCAGGAGAGCTGTCAGTCCTTTAAAAATCCTTAATTGACTTTATTTCTGGAACCCCAGTGTCCTAGGTGGGTGCAGAAGGCATTTGGAGCCTGAGAGCCCAGTGCTGTTCACCCCAAGTCTGTGTCCCCAGGATGCCCTGTGTCTATCAGTGGTGTGGCTACAAGGTTAGAGCTGTGTGTGCCTGTGAGTGGGGATCTGGAGAAGACACCAGCTTGGCGATACCCTGGGAGGTGGCCCCTCCAGTCTGAGGAACAAGAGTGGGTCCTCAGACTTGTGAGACTCAGGGCAAGGCTTGTCTGGGCTATACTTCATCCTTTCATTCATTCAGCAACTTGCGGGCTTGTGCTCTGAGCGGGACCCAGTGTTTCCTTCCTCAAAAAATGCAGGACTTGAGCTGCCTCTCGAAGGCACAGTTTTGGAACCCTGCAGACCCCAGGTCGCCCCCGTTCCCCTCTACGAGTGTGGGCGGTGGTCTGAGCCCTCCTGGCAGGTGTGTCAGCCCCGCCCCGCCCCGCCTGCAGGGCTTGTTTGCATATACATGATCTGGGCGGGCATGCGCACAGCGTCGGGGCGGGCGCCGGGGCATCCTCAACCTCGGCCTGTTCCTCCCTTTTCTTCATGGAAAGGGCCGGCGTCCCTCCACCTCCCTCCACAACCACCTGAGAGCCTCGCGCTGGAAGGACTTCGGTAATTATTTGTTTCAGTTGAGCTGTTTTCAGTCTAGGCTAGGCTGAGTCTTGTAATGAGTATGGATTTGCCAGTAAATAAGTCTTCCGCTTCTAACCCCTGTAATAAATGCATTTGGAGTAATCTGGCGATCACGCGGTGTAATTGCTGGCTGTCAGGGCAGATGGATGCGCTGCGCGCTGACTTTGCCGCCGACCGCCCTTCCTTCACGCTGTGCCTCCGTCGCCGCCCCCAGCTGGAGGTGAGGGTCCTTCTGCTAGAAGAGAGGAGTGGGCCTGGACTCCTCGGACCCCGCTGAGCCTCGGGGCTTCGGGTCCCTCTTTGCCGACATGAGCTTTCTAAGTCACCTGCTTCTGACACTGTAGCCAGAGCCTTGTTCGAAATGCATGGTCCAGGGTGCCACCCCCTACTTGCTGGATTGAATTATCTGTGGGTGGGGTCCTGAGGTTAAAACACCTCCCTCTGGACCCAATGTAGGCAGCCAGGGTACTTTTGGGAGCATCCCTCAGGGGAATATCAAGTTCCAACTTTACTTTTCAAAGGAGTAAATGAGAAACTCTTGTACTTGACCCCACTGTCTCATTTCTACTTCCTTCTGTTGGCTAATTTTCCAAACATATATTGTCTTGCTCAAGCCTCTGACTTGTCCACCCACCACCTATGAGGCTAAAAGAAACATCAGAGATTTCAGCCAATTCAGCTTAGCCTCCTCCTGCACTCTGGCACCCAAACTGGAGTGAGTATGAGATTCTTGTAACAACTGGGTCAGCGTTTACTGAGCCCCCACCCTGTGCAGGCACTGTTCTAGGCACTGTGGTTGGAGCCACACTGACAGATACTGACATTTGATGAGACTGACAAATGCTGGGGGTGGAGCCACACTGACATACTGACAATTGATGAGATTGACACCATATCTGGAAGAGGGCAGGGCTCCTGCCCCACCTCTCAGCTGAGAGGGGATAAGATGGTGTGAGGGCTCAAACACTGAACTGCAGTCTCCATTCAAATGAAGCCTTTCAGAAAGCAATGCAGGCAGCGGACAGGCCACCGACGAAGGAGCAGGGTGAATTCGGGCTGTGTGCCGTTGGGCTGATCACTTTACCTCTCTGTGCCTCAGTTGCCTCATCTGAGCAGGGTGGAGAGTGATACCAGTGCACTCATAATAGGGTGAATATTGGCTGCAGGACTTCATGATTATAGAACACCTAGACAATTGCCTGTTTATGGGAAGTGCCACACATATGTCAACTAAAACCACAGCCCATATGTAAACCAGGTATCAGGGAAGCCCAAGGAATGAAGGAGGGAGAGGAGGAAGACTTCCGGGGGAGGTGATGTGCTTTTCTTGAGGACGAACTCCTGTTCGTAGAGGAGTGGGGGAAAGGCAGTCTCAGGGCCCCAAGAAGCCTCCATTACTGGCCGGCAACCCTCCTGGCAGCTTCCTCCCCCTCCGCTCACTGAAGCTCACGTGGGAATAAAACCTCCTCTAGAGGAGAGAAGAATGGGTGACATGGGTGTGTGCACTGGAGGGGGCGAGAAGTGGGGGGTGGCAGGGACAGGCCTCAGTGTGTGCTGAAACCTGGCCCCCCTGACGGGCGCTGTGCTGGTTCTCGCCCGGCTGTCAGCCAGCAATCATGTTTAATAAAGGCCCCAAATTAGACAGCCGAGCACAAGTACCTTCGGTCTAACAATGCAATTAGCACAGACAAAGCCTCCCGCTTCCTCCCTGTCCCCAGAGAGGGTGGCGGAGGGCAGGGGACAAGCTGGGCCCACCCCAGCGAGCTGTGGAGAGGTCTGAAAAGGAACCAGTGATAGACGAATAGGTGACAATGAATCGCATCCGAGTGACGGCTCCTCTTGTTGTCAGGCAGCCGCGGGGAGAGAGCGCATCTTCCTGGATCTTTGTAGGTTATCTGGCTTTGCACAGGGACACCCGCACAAACCTGACGTCTCTTCCTCTCCGAGCCCCTCAATCTCTCCAAGCCCCTCTATCTCTCCCTCTCTCTCCTGCATCTTCTCTCTGGTCTTCTGAGGACAGACGCACGCAGGCTGGGTTTACATGAATAAAACATCAGTGAAGGGGGAAAAATCCCAAACTGCACAGCCCAGGCTTGGGGACAGAAAGCCAGCAAGCAAGCGATGTTGCCAGTGCCACGTGCAGCCCTGCATGTCCTGGGGGTGGATGTCTCACCAGGGAGGGCCTGCTTGTTCAGGGTAGACCTGTCCATTGCCTCTGGCCCCACAGGGAGGGGGATATGGGGTCTGGGAGGCCGATCGATGTCCGTGCTGGGGCTGGGGCCCCGGAGTCCTGACTCCTCAACCTTTCCCTCCCAGCACTGGGACAAGCAGTCTTTTTTCTCTTGGTCAAAGAGCCAGAGGCCTGAGGCCCTGCCCCGGCTGGGCATGCGGGGTCGGGTGTATGTGTATATGACACTTGGCCCTCACCTGTGACCCGCCTGCTGGATCTGGCTTCTCCTCTCCAGCCCTATTAAAACCCAGAGCGCGTCCTGACAGCGTTAGAGCGGGGTGCTGAGGGAGGAGCCTCTGGCCAGCTATTAGACAGCACGGAGCAGGGAGCTATCTCAGCAATCCCCTCCCCTCTCCCTGGCCTCCCAGCAGGCAGCCAGGCCTGGCTCCCACTGCCCAGCGAAGTCTGGCAGAGGGGGCTGCCGGCCAACACCTTGGGCACTCAGTGGCCAGGAACTTAAGAGTTTTACAAAGACCTTAGTCATAATTCGTGTTCATTCATTCATTCACTGACTGCCTCCAGAGCCTACCTAGGACATGCCAGGCAGGAGGGACACCATGGCCACTGAGACAGACTCAAGTCCTCCCCTCCCCTCCTCCCCAGCGCAGTCTAGTGAGGGGACAGGCCAGAAATGGGGCAGTTATGGTGCCAGGGACATAAGCCATGTTGAAGGAAACTGGAATAGGCACCTGACCCAGACTGGGGGGCCTCAGAAAGGCTTCCCAGAGGAAAAGTGAGCTGGTCTTGGGCCTGGAGATGAGGTGGTGGTGGCAAAGGAAGGGGGTGCAGGATGGTGTTTCAGGAGAAAGGCTGGGCTAGGAGAGGCTGAGGAGCTAAGGTGCTGTGGTCAAGATTGAGGGGAGCGTTAGGTGTGTGAGAGGTGAGGTGGAGGGCAACAGGTTCCGGCAGGGGTGGTGGCAGGCCATGGGCAGGAAGCTGAGCTTTGTTCAGGGCTGGCTGGGGTCTTGGACAGCTGTAAGCCAGGGTCTGACATGGTCAGATCTGCCTTTTAGGAAGATTTCCCTCCCTCTCCCCTTCTTCCCTTCCCAGACCGAATATTCACGGAGGCTGCAGTAAAAGTGGCAGGGTGTGTGCTTGTCCTGAGCTAGAGAAGGTTTAAAAGATAAAAAGGAGAGAGTCCACCTTCCCTCGATGCACAGCCAGCTGAGTGGGAGAAGGACGCAGCAAGGTTCGCCCCAGCTTCACGAGAACACAACTCATTCTGTCTCAGGAAGGCTTTCCAGAGGAGGTGACCTCTGGGTGGGCCTTAATGGATGAATAGGAGCTTGCAAAGTGGCTATTAAGGTGTATTCAAAGTGTTATTCTCCTTTGGAGAGGTCTGCCTCCAAGCTGGGGATGTGGTGAGGCTGAATGCTTCCAGGTGCTTTTGAGCACTTTGACCCACTTCATCCTTACAATGCTCCTCTGAGGACCCATTTTACAGAAAGGCTGCTTCACTGTAAAGCAAATGGCCAAGGATCACACAGCTGGAAAGCAGCAGAGCCGGGATTTGGACCCAGGCATCCAACGACAGTGCCCACACAGACACCCAGGGTGCCCTGCTGACCCCGTGCACAGGAGGGGTCTGTATTGAAAGCCTGCTGTGTTGGGCCCCTGCCAGGCACTGCGGAGGAGGGACCAGAGCACCACCAGCATCCCGGCCCTCCTCCCCCAAGCTGGGTGGACCCTGCGAGACTGTGTGAGGTGTCCAGTGACTCCCAGTGATCAGTGTTGTGGCCCATCCAGGGGCTCGGCAGCTCCCCAGGAGACCTGAGCAGAATGGAAGTGTCCTGTTTCCCCAGAGCAGGCCTGGAGGTCGGGCGGGCAGGGTAGTGGGGGTGGGAGGCCAGAGCGCCCACCTGTAGGAGCAGTCGCTCCAGAAGGCGGGCAGGGAGAGCCCGCTGGCCTGATTGGCACAGCAGCTTCAATAACAGGACACCTGGCAGCCTCCCGGCTGCTTGTCTCCCCTGGAGAGCAGTGAGGGGAAGTCCATTATCGGGCAAAAAGCAGCTGCTGACGTGCAAATGAAATATAGGTTCAATACCTGTGCCTTTCGACTCACAAATCATGTCCCCAGCCCAAGTGACAGCCGGCACAGATGCCGGCTCAGCTAATGGAATGAGAGGGGACAGACCTCATTCCCCAAATCCCCAGCAAGTCTCCCTGGGGCTCAAGTACCCAAAGGGGAGACCAGGCTCTGGCTCCCTGCTGCCCTCAGCGGGTGACACGCAGATGTGCCTGTGGCTCTTGCACTCACATCACCTGGTGTCCCCAGAGCGGGGAGCAGAGGGGGGAAGGAGCTGCCCCAGCCAGCGGCACTGGACACATCCTGCGGGGGGCCTGGCAAGTCCCGCTTGGGAACTTGGGGGTGGCTCCAGGCTGTTTGCCTTCTAGACTGCAGGTGGCTTGCCACCCCCGAACTCCTCAAAAAAACGAGCACCGAGGGGGTCCGGGAGGAGCTAAACGGCCCACTTCCTGTTCTTGTCCATTTAGCCAGCGTTCTCTCGACTTTTACTAGTGGGCTGGCAGTGAACTCATCCCCGTTACAATGCACTCAGGGACCCTGACAACTAATTTAATTTAAAACAGCCTTGCAATAAAAGCTCAGAACGGAAAATCGCCGAGTCTTGGGGGTTATTTAACAAATTGCCTCACAGATAAATACATTAAAATGATTCTCAAACCAGAGTTGTGTGAAGTTAAAGTAAAATTAAGAAAGTTGAATCAAAATGTAAATTAATGGCGTTGAGATACTGCGTTTGAATTGGCAGGAGTCATGCATGCAAAGGGAGTGTTGGCAAGGGCTCTGCCTTCTGTTCAGGTGACGTGGCGCCTCCAGGCAGTGCCAGAAACCCCTTCCATACCAGGCATTGGGGAGCTGGGGGCAAGGTGGCCCTGACCCCATGCAGCACCCACGTGGCCCACCCTTCCACCTTGGGGGACACTTACACAGACTGGCCCCAGCAGGGACCCTGGCTGGCTTGCTCCCTGCCTCCAGCCCAGTTCCCGGCATGCCCCAGCCATTGCAAAATGGAGGTACCCACCACACCTGTGTTGGCAGGTGGCAGCAAGAAATAAAGAAGCTGGGCATATCAAGGCCTGGCACAGAGTGGGGCCTGCCATAAGCCTGAGGTCCTAGGATGATGATGGTTATCACTTTTGCACCTATTTATTGCTGAATGAATGTCAGAGCAGCCTGCAAAGCTGGCAAGGCCAGCATTCCCATTTGATTAACAAGTAAACTGAGGCCAGGGAGGCAGAGGTGGAAATGGGAAGGGCTCGACACACTGAGGGCTTTTGCCTCAGTCTCTTCCAGCCAGCACGGAGGGTCCTAATTACACTTCTCTGTCTGTGTCTCTCTGTTTCTCTCCCCACTGAGGGCAGAGAAGCCAGGGCTGAGCCGGCTGCCAGCCTGGTGCCAGGATAAGGGGCTCAGATCCCGGCTGCACCCCTGTGGGCATGCTCACCCCCACCATGGGCCTCTGTCCCTGAGCAGCCCTCCCAGCCTGGCCAGGGTCAGCCTCTGGGCTTGGTTGGAGGGGCTGAGAACTGTAGGGGACTTGGTGGGAGATGGGCAACCACGTAACCCCCCTTCCTCCAGGCTGGAGTGGCCCCAGGTGCTGACAGGCAGCGTTGGGAACATTATCTGGAGCTGCCTTTCTTGACAGTACCATGAGCTAATCAGTCTGGGAGGGAAAAGAAGAGGGAATCCCCAGGGGATAGTGGCAGGGAGGGGTGAGGAAGGAGGGAGCCTAGGAGACAGAGCGGGGCGGGGGGGGGGGGGGGTTGGGGGGTGTGAGAGAGCCACTCCTCCCCCAGCCTGGGATTGCGGGTGGTCCAGAGAGGTGGAGGGAGGGGGAACAGGAAGGCACAGTGCGTGTGTGTGCGTGTGCGTGCGTGTGCGTGTGCGTGCGCGTGCGCGCGTGTGTGTGTGTTGAGGGTCATGGTGGATGTCTTCACCTGGAAT
Organism: Camelus ferus; assembly: GCF_009834535.1. Taxonomy (NCBI): domain Eukaryota; kingdom Metazoa; phylum Chordata; class Mammalia; order Artiodactyla; family Camelidae; genus Camelus; species Camelus ferus. Next base: position 64,701,014 of record NC_045705.1, read on the forward strand.
CACAAGCCTATCTGACACCGGAGACAGCTCTGAACTGGGAGGAAAAGGCGCTACCGGGCCTTGCTGAGGGGCAGCCTGTCAGCTGTCCGCGTCTGGTGGGGCGGGAGGCCTCCCTGGACTGAGTAGGGGATGGGTCTCTGGTGAGCAGTCGCTGGAAGCCTGGGTGGGGGGCTCTCCCCGCCCAGGCAATCCTCCCAGATGTGGGGCCTGTTGTGGTGGTGGGGGATCAGGGCTGCTGGCTCTGTCCTGCAATGGCTGGACCCTATCCTGGGCGGGGGGGAGGCAGTCACCTCCCCACAGGGACACATGCAGAGTGGGGTGCTCACGTGGGAAGGGGCACAGTGACACCCCGGTCCTGGCCTGGGCAGCTTCATCACCTAAATGCTTCCCCGGGAAACCTCTGTGAGCTGGCAGTGCTGAGGACGCAACAGGCTACTTATTGACGGTCATTAAGTCTTTAGCAAATGGTTTTGGGAGAAAAAAATAGCCACGATGAGGATTCATCTTGGGCGCCCATCCCAGACCTCAGTGGTGAAGGCGTGTGCTTCCCGACCCCTGGCATTGGCTCGGATCCATGTCCCTCTGCAGGAGAGCAGAGCAGGGGGTCCAGGAGACCTGTTGGAAGCTGGGCGCATGGGGGGGGTGATAGTGAGAGGCATCGGCAGGTACTAAGCTCTGCCATAAGTGCTCCCTGCATCCCAGGCCTCATGGCGGCCTTAAGAAAGAGATGCTATTATTATTATATCCCTTTTACAGATGTGGCAACTGAGGGCCTGAGAGGCCAGGTAGTAGGCCACACAGCTGGTGGGTGACGAAGATGAGAACTGAATTCCTGCAGCACCAAGTGAGGTGACTGAGACCAATGATCAGAGCCCAGCCTGTCCCTGCCCAAGGAGGCCAGGCCCAGTTCTCTGGGGCCCACAGAGCTGCAGCTTAGGGTTAGGACTCTCCCGGCCTTGGGCAAGTTCCCAGCCTTTCTGAGCTTGAATTTCTTCTCCTGTGAAATGCCGGGCTGGGCCTCAGGAGGAAATGTGCGGGAAGTGTTTGGAAAACTACAAAATGCCAGACAAGAGGCTGGTGGAAGCAGCCCTACACCGCTCACAGGCGAATGGAGGGCCACCTGAGAGCCAGTGGCAGGTCTAGGGGGATCCAGCCCCACCTGCCACTCAGGGGGAGGGTTGCTGCCCCAGTGGTGGAGAAGGAAACACCATAACTAACCCGGGCGTGCTGGGGCCATGGGGCCGCCCAGCTGATCAGGGCAGATTTAGCAGGACTTTGAAAAATAAAAAACGTAAAACAGCAAACTGCTGCCCGCTCCTCCCGCTGCAATAAAAATGGATTTATTTGTTCGTGGAATGAAATTTAATAACTTTGGTGGGAGATGAGGCGTGAACAATAATAGTTTTTTTTGCTCTTCCTCATTTTGGAAGTGGGGAGAGGAGGAAAGAGGAGTGAGGCAGGGGCTCCTATCTGGGACCCTGTTGGGGAAGGGGATGCTCAGGGGTCCACGTCCTCCAGGGGTTAGTTAAGTAAACCAAGGAGGGGCTGTCTCTATTCATTGCTCCCAAGGAACAGTGCGTACAGTTCATCAAACCTTCACATTCCCCTGCTGGCGGTACTCACCCTGCTGTTCTCCCCCTGTGCTCCCCAGTGGGACACCGGGCCTTTGCCCTGCTGGACCTTCTGCCTGGGGTGCCTTTCTGCCCTCGTCAAAAGTCCACTCATCCCTAGGAGGCCCCTCAAACAAACCCTCCTCCCAGGCTCCCTTGGTGCCCCCAGTCGGAAGCAGCCTTCGAGCCCTCCTGACCTCCGTCAGCACCAGCCCTCACAGGGAACCCACCTCGATTTCCACCCAGTGTGGGGCTGTGTGGGGGCCCAGGATTCCCTGGCACAGAACAGCTATCTGGCAATATGTGTTGAATGAATGCGTGAGTGAAGGTCATGGACAGAGACCCAGTGCTTACCTTTCCCTGTAACCTGGTATGGCCGGGACCCGGCTGAGGCCAAGGATGGAGTCCCTTTGCCAGCTTCCCAGGTGGCCACTGCTCCTGGACTGGGCTGGGACCAACCTGGGGCCTTTCCCAGACCTGGGGGCCTGCTCTGGGAAACTCCTACTCCTTCAGGTACAGCTTGTGTTGCTTCACCTCTCTGGGCCTCAGTTTCCCCATTTGTGAAGTGGTTGTGGGGTCTCTAAGAGACAGGGGCCCTTTGTCAAGCAGGAGGCCCTTTGTCAGGCATGGAGGAGACTGGGCCTGTGGGACCCAAGACCGTGGGGGACACAGACCTTTAGGACCCAGGGCTGGGAGTGGCAGGACGCCTTGGAGGGGGCTGAAAGGACCCCCACCACCTGCCCAGTGGGACTTACAGGTCCAGGCTCCACAGCCTGGAGAGGCCTGAGCGGCCGAGGGGAACGAGCTGGCTCTTGGGCTATGCCGGTAGGTCGATAACAAAACAAACGCACTATTGACCGGCCTTGCACTAAATCCTCCCGGCAGACAAGATGATGTGAGCACGAATCGACTGCTGAACTCATAACCCGGCGGCCCTGCTCCACCAGCAGCCAGGGAGGGCGCAGGCAGGGTGGAGGCTGGGGCCTGGGGGAGGCAGTGGGGGCAGAGTGCAGGGCTTCACTTCATCCTTCTACTGCCCTGGCATGGAGGGCCCGGTCGTGACCCCATTGCTGGGCCAGGCCCCAGGGAGGCAGGCGGAGTGGGTAGGTCCAGGCGGAGCCCTTTGGGGGCTGCCTCAGGAGGATGCTTTGGAAGCCAAAAGTGCAGGCATCCCAGAAGCTAAAATTAGGAGGTCAGCTGATCTAGTTCTTTTGTCTTTAATTAAAATAATTACGTAACATTAGATAAACACAAAAAATACATGTGGCATCTCTGTAAGTCACGAAGCATAATATAAACCGCACGCTTGGAATCCGCCATGCAAATTAAACCCAGCGGGTAAATGCCCACACTGCTGGGTTAAAACGCCGCTGCGCCGCTTCCTGCTGCGTGGCCTGGACACGCTGCTTCACCTCTTTGTACCCTGGTCTCCACAACCAGAAGATGGTGATAATAAAGAGCAGCCCCACCCCGGTTATAGCGTTGTTCTGAGATGAAATGTGTTAGGATTTCTAAAGCCCTAGGAGCACAGGAAGAGGTAACTGCCCTTGGACTCTGGGGTTTTCTTCTTCCTTGCTTCCTGTTGTAGACACCTCATCTGTTCCAACTGCCCCATTTCGTGAGGGGTCTTATGGCCCAGAGGGGGCAGACCCCTACCTGCAGTCACCCCGAGGCAGACCCAGCTGCAGATGCTCAGGATGCCGGGCCACAGGCAGGGAGCCTGAGGAGGGGGCCAGAGACCCCCACTTCAAGGTTCTGAGGGCCATGGGGCACCATGCACAGACCTCCAGGGCCGCCTGATGCTGGGCACCTGCTGTGTACTGATGGTGTCCGGTTGTGACCAACATGCCAAGGTCCCTCCTGCTGCCCCCACGTCCAACCTCACTCCTTTCTGAGGCAGCCAACACCAGACCTAGGGTCCCAGATGTCTGCCTTTGAACCCCATTTGCCACTTTCTGGCTTCTGCTCTGGCCAGGTGACTTAGCCACCCAGAGCCTCAGTTTGGGCATCTGTAAGACGGACAGGATGAAACCAGGAAGTTTGGGGAAGGACTAACTGAGGTCACATGTGGCACCTGTTAACTTATTACTTCAAAATTCATGCCAGTCCCCTGCCGTGCCGAGGCCACCCAGCTCTGGCCCACGTTCAGGAGGCGCAGCCCGTAGACGGCACTGGGGGTGCACATCTGCGGCTGGGCTGTGAGCCTGTGTGGTCTGGCGCGTCAGATGGTGTGTGAGTGCGCGTGGGTTCTCGCCTCCTAAACACACTCCTCAGGGAGTAAAAGCTGGGCTTCTGCAGGGTAAACACTGCAGCCCTCCCGCGGAGAAGCCGGCGTCCAGCCCTGCGCTTGGGGCGGGGAGGCCCCGCAGCCCTGGGAACCTTGCAGGGGCCAGAGCCGCAGCTGGGTCTCTGGGCTCTGGGGCTGGAGGCCTGGCTGGACTGAGAGCACACGGGAGAGAGGCTGGCCCTGGTCACTGGGGGTGCCGTGGAGGCCCAGGCACGAGGGAGAGGGAGGCCTCTTGCCAGCCAGCCATGTTCCCAGCCGTGAGTGACCTGTCAGCCCAGCCAGCCAGAGGGATGGTGGGGGATACCCCCTCTTCACTCCAGTCCTGCCTTCCTCCAAGGAAGGGTCACCTAGAATGTCACAACTAGACATGAGGCTGGCTCAGGGCAATGGTCTCCTTTTATGATGGGGAAACTGAGGCACAGAGAAAGGCAGGGCTTCCCCAAGGCCCCAGAATCCTATTTGTGGGGTTCTTCCCTCTCTCTGCCAAGGGGTAAGGCTTATGAGGGAGGTTCCTTCACCTTTTCTACCGCCCAGATTCCTATGGATCCCAACACCCCAGCTCTAGGAGAACTCTCCTGACGCCCGCCCTCTCACCTCTGAGGATTGTAATCACAACTTTCTGGGCTGAGCCCTATTGTGTGCCACCCCTTCACCGGCCCCGCTGCACACACAGGATCCCACGTGACTCTCAGAGCAACGCTGGGAGGGAGGACTCGTCTTTGTGTTATAGAGGAAAGGAGCTCAGGGAGGTTGAGTTTCTGGTCCAAGGTCACATAGCAAATAAGGAGTGGACAAGCAGTCCACCTCTGTGCCCTCAGCCTCCCTCTCTGCATGGCCTTTATTATAGCCCTTCTCCCATCGCTGTGTGATGGCCTGCACTCTTCCAGCGCATCCCGGATAGTCAGATCCCCTTTCTCCAAGGAGCCACATACCATTCAACTGTGCTCTGGGCCCCTGAGTGGCTGCCCGGAGGCCTGAGGTGACTGGACTCAGTGCTTCATTTGCAAGAAGCAGGTTATCAAATCAAATCACTCCCAAGTTCCTGGAGCTCGGGGTGGGGAAGGCTCTGGTTGCCCCAGTGGTCTCCAGCCTCACTCTGGGATCCTGAGTGAGGGGTCTCACTTTCCATCTGGGAGCCTCCTGTTCAGTCAAGGAGATGCCACCCAGAGGCCGAAGGGGTTACTTCCCTGTCAAGTCAGCTGGCCTTCTGACTTCCCCAGGGCTGAAAAGGGAGGTCTGGGATCTAAGATCCTGCCCCGGCCCCCTGCAGGACAGAGGAAGGGGATAGGCACTGGGGGATCTCGTCCTTGAGGAGGCCTGGTCTCCGCTACTGACCCCAGGAAGGACTTTATCCTCTCTGGGTTGCTTTCTTTTACTGAGAAGACGGGAGGTGAGGCTGACCCCGGGGGACTCTCTGTGGGAATTCTGGGACACATTTAGACAGGCTGGGACCTGCCTGGCCAGCCCCTGGCCCCGCCTTCCTAATGAGCCCCCATCACCCCATCTGGATAGAACTGGCCCTGTGGGGTGACCCTCGTGGCTCTGAACCATTCCCTGGGCACCATCTAAAGCCTGGCATCTAAATCCTTCACTTCTTTGAATCTTCATCATAATCCACTATTATTCCTGTTTTACAGAGGGGGAAACTGAGGCTCAGAGAGACTAAGTAACTTGCCCAAAGCCACCCAGCTGATAGGTGGCACAGTCTCAAGGCAAGGCTCAGGCAGAGATAGATGGATCATCTGGCCCTGCTGCCCCCTCCCTTCGGTGGCTAGATTCCTGTCCCATTCCATCCTCATTTGAAGTGACAATCTACCCAGCTCCTAAGGAAAGGGAAGGGGAGACACCCTGGACCTGGCTCTGGGGTGAAGGGAAGCCAGAGGTCCTGCTCCACACTGTTCTCACTCCCTTCTGCTGCCCCCTCCCTGGCGCCCCTACCCCACAGCCAGAGGCATCTCCCTAAAACACAGGCTGACCCTGCCAGTCACCTGCCCAGCCCTGGGGCCCTGGTGAGACCACAGAGGGCCTCCACCTCTGGCCCCAGCGACCTTCCCAGCTCCCCGCTACCCCATCCCCATCACCCCTTCCCCTGTCTCCTGTCCCTCCTCAGATAAGCCCTGCCCCATGCTCCCTGCCCCACTTCATTTCACCCTGCAGGCTTCTACTTCCTAAGCAAGGCCCTCTGACCCTTCTTCAGGGACCCCACCCCCGGACTGAGATGCCCCCGACCTCCCACCTCCTGGGCCAAAGACGCCCCTCACTGCACCCTGGTTCAGCAGCTCCAAGGGCAGGACAGGTCTGGGGGCTCCCCGGGTATCCAGAGCAGCCTAGTGCTCTGATCCCTGATCTGTCTCCAGCGCCCAGAGCAGTGCCTGGCATATCACAGGCTGGCCTTATGCTCTGGGCGAATGAATGAACAAATGTCCTGTGTGGGCAATTGGGATCTAGAGATGGCTGACTTTTATGTCACCACTCTAAGTGCTCAGCCAGGGTCAGTTCATTTAATCCTCACAACAGCCTTATGTGGTGGACACCACTATCCCCATTTTCCAGAGGAGGAAGCTGAGGCACAGGGAGGGAAGTGAAATCACTCAAGGTCACACAGCCAGGGAAACATGGGCCCTCGCTGTCTTCAGGAGCTGGAGGTCTGGTCCAGGCAAACACTGAGATGACTTGGGTGGTCTGTGGCACCAGAGCAGAGGGTGTGACAGCTCCCCCAGCAAGAGAGGGGGCAGGACCCAGGGGACTAGGCAGCCAGGATGGCACAAATACCTGTTGGCCACTCCCCGTTTAGCAGTTGTACTGGCTCAGGCAGGGAGGTGAAGAGAGACTTCACTCAAGGAAATAAAGTCACCAAATTTAGCAAATAAAAATACCCAATGTTCATATATCCAGAGAAAACTCTAAAATCAGAAAGATACACACACCCCAATGTTCATAGCAGCACTATTTACAATAGCTAAGACATAGAAGCAACCTAAATATCCATCAACAGATGAATGGATAAAGAAGATGTGATATATATGCATGTGTGTGTGTGTGTATATATACATATATATATATATACATACATACATACATACATACATACACACAATGGAATACTACTCAGCCATTAAAAATGAAATAATGCTATTTGCAGCAACATGGATGGATCTAGAGATTATCATACTAAGTGAAGTCAGACAGAGAAAGACAAATATCATATGATAGCACTTCAATGTGGAATCTAAAAAAAATGACATGAACTTATTTACAAAACAGAAACAAACTCACAGACATAGAAATCAAACTTATGGTTACCAAAGGGGGAAGGTGAGGGAGGGATAAATTAAGAGTTTGGGATTTGCAGATACAAACTACTATGTATAAAATAGATAAACAAAGTCCTACTGTATAGCACAGGGAATGATATTCAATATCTTGAATATAACCTATAATGAAAAAATATGAAAAGGAATATATATATGTATAGCTGAATCACTATGCTGTACACCAGAAACTAAGACAACATTGTAAATCAACTAGACTTCAACTAAAATGAAAAAGAAAGAAAAAAATACCAGATGCGCGATTAAACTTGAATTTCTGAGAAGTAACCGATAATTTCTGTAGTATTAAGTAAACCCCAGGTGATCTTTGGGACTTATTTATACCAAAAAAAGTATTTGTTGTTTGTTTGAAATATACATTTAAGTGGGTTCCTATATTTTATCTGTCAGCCTACAAAGAAGAGGTAGAAAGGAGCTAGGCTGTAATGTGAGATTACAGCCCATTTTCTAGATGGGGAAACTGAGGTCTAGAGCAGGCAGGGCCTTGTGACTGACAGAGCCAAGATGGGGCCCAAGCTCTGGACTCCAAGCCCTCCTACTCAGTGGACTGCCCCAGGAGGCCAGGCTGGTGACCCCACCCCCACATCTCGGCTGAGCTGCCCGGTGCCCCTCTCAGGTGCCTGCTGCAATCCACAGACCACACCGCCAGAGGTTCTCCTCTCCAACCTCCCCCTCCACCATCCCTCTCCTTCTCATACGCCCACCCTCACTCATCTCCTTGGCTTGGGGCTAAGACTTCCTCACGTGGAAGGGATCTGCATGGAGTGAATTTTCACAGCTGGGTTATCACCTCCTAAAAATAGGGCCGAGTGATGGATGGGAGCTGTCGCCAGGCCCTCCAGCCATGGGGAGCAGTGGTGGGAGTGAGGGAGGGGAATGGGAACCAGTGAGGGGTCCACAGACCCCAGCCAGTGCTCTCAACCTCGGGGTGCCTCCCCAGCCCTGGGTGGGCTTGAACCCCCTCTCATTGATGAGGGGGAAGTTGCTCTGCACCAGAGGTCTTCAGAGCTGGGTCTGAGCCTCTGGGAGGAGCAGCCCTGACAGGTACCAGCCACACCAGGCCAAGTAATTCATCTGCCCAACAGGTGCCCCCCACCTGCCGGCAGCTGGAAGTATCTGTATCAGGTGGGGTTGGGGCCGGGCCTCAGGCAGGGGTGTCTGGGAATCAGAGACCCTGTGACAAGGCCGCCCTGCTGTCTCCCTCTCCCTACCTGAGCCCCATTCTCGATTTTGTCTTTTAGCTTCTTGGTTTTTAAACACCCATCAGCCCGGCCTCAGGATTCAGGTGCTGATGGGCATTTGTGGAGACATGGCTGGGATGGTGGGGGACACGGGGTCTCCTTGGCCCCAACACACATGCTCAGCCCAGACACTCAGGACACACTGATGGGCATACACAGACTCACAGACAGACACTGGGTGTGCACACACCCACCTCTTCCCCTTGGTCTCTGGAGGCACTAACATGGGGTAGGGTCCAGCTGGTGTCACTGCCCATTGCGGCACAGTCACCTAGCACTGCGCTGACATGGTCGAGGATCCCCTGACCCACAGCTGGTCTGGGCCTCTGGCCGACTGGGAAGGCTGCTGCTTGGCCACTTGGGCCAATAGCCTCCCATGGTGATGGGGGTGCTTCAGGAGACCATTCTGGCCCAGCCTGGCCTCCTTCCCCAAGTCTCTCTTCAGCCGGGGCCCCAGGGGCTCTCCCCACACCTGGGACCTGGGGTCTGGGAGTGGCCTGCCTCTTCCAGTCTTTTTCTCTGTCCACAAGTGTGTATGGGGTGCCCCCTGACTATGGGTGCTGGCGACAGCCCTGCCCTTCCTTCCTGGTCCCGAACCCCCTGCCCAGCCCCGAGAAGCTGGAAGAACAGCCTGTGCCCCTTGCTCAGAAAGATGTTTCCCCCGCCAGGACAGAGATAGGCATGCTCGCCTTATGCACAGGTGGGAGCTGTGAGACCCCTGCTCTGGCCTCTTCTCCAGCCTGAAGCCTCCGCCCAGTCCCATCTGTGTCCATCCGCCGATGCTCTCAGCGGGCGAGGCGGCCTCGGAGCTGCGATATTAAATGCAGCTGCACCGAAACATGGCCTCAATCCAATTACACCAGGAAACAAGACGAGCCGCTTAGGCTAATCTGGTTATTCTGCCCTGGCCTCCCTCGGCAGCCTCGAAGGGATGCCCAGGATGGGCAGCCGTCTGGATGGGCAGTGGTGTGAATGCCGCCCTGTGCCCTGCGGGGTCCCACTGGGTGGCCGCAGGACGGGCTGCCCATCTCCCAGGTGATGTGCCAGCGCACTTGGCTCCTGCTGGCTGGGAAGCGACGGGGCTGCGGAGAAGCTTCTTCGCTCGCAGCCCACAGCTAGGCGGGCAGGAGAGTCCTTCACTAATCATCCTGTAAATATTCACTGAGCACGAAGCTTCCAGGTGCCTAGGGCCTGATCTGAGTAGTGGGTGAAGGGACAGTGGGTCTCTGCCCTCTGGGAGGTACCCGAGCTGGGGATACAGGACACAAATAAACCCAAAAGATGGTTTCAGACTGGGTGATGGAAGGGAGGAAGGCCCTGAGGAGGAGGAGGAGGAGACGCTGGAGCAGAGGCTGGTGGAGGGAACAGCAAGAGCTGGGGATCGGGAGGGATGGGGCAGGTTCCAGGATGTAAAGGAAGACGGTATGTCTTAGGGTGGTGAGTAGGGGAGGTGGGGGCCTTGTGGACCCTGGTGAAGAACTCAGATTTGTTCTAAGTGGGGAGCTGCTATGGGATTTAGGTTCCCAGGGGCTCACTCTAGCTGCCAGGTGGACAGGCCACAGTGCGGGGTTGGGAGAGACCATCCTGGGCTCCAAGCAGAGGCAGTGCTTAGGGCAGGGAGGGAGACAGACATCGGATGGACTGGAGAGAAGTGGTGGAATTCAGTCGGTTCTGAAAGGACTTGCTGACAACTGTGTAGGGGGTCAGGGGGTCCAGGGAGGCCCTGTGGCCTCTCCTGCTCCGCCCAAATAGCCACCCACGTGGTGCTTCATGATCACAGGGGCTCTCCCACCTTTGCTCATGCTCCCCAGTGCCGTGGATGCCTCTGGGAATTAGATAGACCGGGGTCTGCCCTTCGAGAGGTTATAGTCAAAGTGAGAGACATTGCAGGAGGGAAGGGGTAGCTATGAGGGGATGTACAGGGAGCAGTTGGTGTCACAGCCAAGATCCAAGGGCTAAGCAAGAGGCAGGCAGGGTAGGTGGAGGGAGTCAGGCATGAGAAGAGTGTCCCACACAGAGGGACCAGTGAGTGCAAAGGCCGGGTGGTGGGAGAAATCAGCTGTCATGAACCAGAGAGCAGTCCAGAGAGATGGAGGGCTCTGGGGTGAGAGATGGGCTGGACAGAGAGGCAGGGTTGGGGCCCAGAGGCTGGACAAAGCCAAGGCTCCTGGAGGAAAGGGATAGGTGGAGTGGGTGGCCTGGTCACAGGCAGGACTGAGCAGTAGATGATGGGGGTGGGGCAGAAATGTGGAGTGGGGTGAGGAAGAAGGCACTTCTATCTGGAGGTGTAGCCAGGCCTGGAGGAGCACTCGGGCCCAAGGAAGGAGCAATAGGGAGCCAGTGAAAGTTCTTGAGGGGGGGGGGAGTTTTAGCTCAGTGGTAGGGCACCTGCTTAGCATGCAGGAGGTCCTAGGTTCAATCCCCAGTACCTCCATTAAGAAATAAATACATAAGTAAGCCTAATTACTTCCCCCCAAAAAAACAATAAAAAAAATTTAAATCAAGTTCTTGAGTGAGGGAGTAGTGAGATTAAAGCTTGTCTTCAGTCATGAAAGAGGGAAGCAAGACTGTATCACGGGAAGTGCTAAAATGACCTGGGTTCCAACCTCCGCTGAGTTATTTGTTCACTTGAGACTTCCTTTCCCTGAGCCTGGGTTTTTCTTCTTTATAAGCTTAGTTCAAACTCACTTAAAAAAAATTCACATGAGATAAAATTCTTCTAAAGTGTAGACTTCAGTGTTTTTTTTTTGTACGTTTGCAAAGTTGTGCAATCATTGCTTCCAATTCCAGAACATTTTCATCACTCCAAAAAGAAGCCTTAGGTTTGTCATCTGTAAAACGGGGACACAAATGGGCCCCTGAGTCACAGGGAGGTGGTGAGGGTTGAACAGGAGACTCCCTGTACACTGGTGTCTTTGACAAAGGAGGGTTACATTTATGATGCAGAACAGAGCCCTTTCCCATGTCCCCGTTTCACCCTTCCCTGTAGAACTTCCCTCCTCCATGTGCCCACTGCACAGACCCAGACTACTGAGGACCATTCAGAACCGGGAGTGAGCAAAGAGGGAGCAGGAGAGGTGGAGGAAGCCTCCAGGGGGGTTCTAGAATTTGAGGGGATTCCCGACTCTCCTGAGGTCCCAACCCTGACATTAGCAGAGTGTATTTAATGAAGGGACCCTCTGCCATCTTCCCCTGAAGGCCTATACTTTGTAATTCTTTTAAAATCAGTTACCATGAGTTTATCATGGTACCAGTTATCAAGTTACCAGTTTATCTGGAGTTTATCCCAGCACACTTGAAGCACCCTGGCACCGTGGTCCTGGAGCCTGGAGGTTCAGGATGTGGAGTGTGTCTGGTGTTCAATCTGGCCTCATAAATGCTTCTCCACTTGAACCCAACAGGTGAAGGGGTGGCTGAAGCCTGTTCCTACGGGCAGTGGGCCGCCCTGCCTCCCCACCCTGGAGGTCCCGCGCTGAGCTGGGCAGCCACCTGCTTCTTCCCACCTGCTTCCTTTGAGAGCAGCTGAGAAACCAGGGAGAGGGTGGGGTCCATTCTCCCAACTCACAGACATGATGAATAAAGCCAGGGTTCCAGGGGCCACTGGGTGGCGGAGCTGGGGGTTCAGCGGAGGAGGGTTCTGCTCCGGATCCCCTGGGCTCTCTCCTGGCTGCTGCTTACCACCTGGTGTTTCTAATGGGTGTGTAGTCCCCACGGCTGTGTCAACAAACTGACCATTCGCAGAATAGGCAGCTGCCTCCCAGGACAGGGTCACAAAGTGAGTGAGCTCCGGCATCCCAGACTGGGCCAGAGGGGCTCTCCTGCTCTGTGTGCCCCTAGGGCAGCCTGGCCGGCCTGTGGAGCAGGGGAGCTCTGTCCAGTTTCCTAGGCCCCTCCTGGCTGCTAGGCCTAGAGCTCCCCCCACCACCCTGGGCTTTGGGAGGAGAAGGATTTCGGGGAATTTGTAGAAGACAGGATGGGGGGCCCAGAGCAGCTGATGGCTGGGAAGCCAGGCCACACTCAGGGCAGGCTGGGAATTCTGGCTGGAGGAGGTGATGGTGATGGTGAGGGGGTTGGGGGAAGTTGGGGACTGGGCCAAGGGACTGAAGGTCAGGTCGGGACCAAGAGCAAGTTGTGGGAGGTGGACCAAGGCTATGGGAGTCAGAGCTCAAGGCTGAAGTAGGGTTCAGATCTGGGGTGAGGTTCAAGGGCCAGGAGCTGATGACCCCACCTTCAGATATACACACAAGGTAGGAGGGTGGGGTCCCCAGCCTGGAACCCCAAACCTCTACTCTTCTCCACCCTGCAGGCTCTAGGCACCCCAAGAGGGGCAGGCGGGGTGCTGAGGTGTCACCCAAAGGGGTTCCCCTCTGAGAGGAATCTGGGGAGAATTCCTGGACCTTGGCATTCATGAAGGTTGAGACGCCTTCCCCAGGCCACTTTCCCACAGCTCAGATTTCGACAGAACCTGGAAGGCCCCAGGATTCGGGGATGGGCTGTGTTGGCCCTGCCCCCCAGCTCTTCCATCCCCATCTGTGCCACCCTGACTTCTTCCTCCATCTTCTCTTCTAACTGTGAAAGTGCCCAAGAGCTGTTTGCATGTCCCATGTGCCGAGCGCCCTCTGGGTCTCCATTTCATCCTGTTAACAGCTGGGCATTATGATCCCCATTTTACAGGTGAGGAAACTGAGGCTCAGAGAGGTGAAGTGGCTCCACAGCAAAAATAAGTAAATAAAGAGCAGGATTTTAACCCAAGTCTGCTTCAGAGCCTGGGTTTTTCCCACCCCACCCACTCCCTCCTCTTGATCCTCTCGTATTAGGTTGTATTTCTGTAAGCTGCTGCAAATCCCTTAGGACGAGATGGGAATAAATAAATAAATACATAAGTAAATAATGAGAGGCTGCAGTGAGATGCTGAGACCGGGTCAGAGCTGGGAGTGGGGCACGGGACAGGACTATTTCTGAGTGTGTGTGTGTCTGTGTGTGTGTCTCTGTGTCCCCTGAGGTGCCCCAGCCCCAAGGCTGGGTCTCCTAAGGTCAAGGGTGAATTCGGGGCTGACTTGCAGCACCCACTGAGGGGGTGGGGATGGGCACCAGCCCCGGGAGCGTGCTGGGTGCGTTGGAAGGGGCATGCATGTGTGGGGTTTGGGAGACTCGGCAGCAGAAGCAGCAGCGTCTGGCTCCTCACCACGCTGCTCACTTCTTAGAGCCAAGTCCCTGCCGCTCTTGTTATAATGCAAATACGTTGACATGTTAATCCCTGCACCCTCGGGAGCACACTGGGAGGATTAGCCCAGCAACTGCAAGGGACAGAGCTGAGTCCCCAAGCAGGACGCAGGGCCCTCCAGCCCAGATTGGAGCAGAGGGTGGGAATGGCTGGTGTAGCTGGGGGAGGCTAAGCCCAGGCTCCCAGATCCCCAGGTGTCTGAAAGAAGGACCCTGGATTCCTGGGAGGGCTAAAGGGTAAAAGAAACCCCCAAGGGGGCCCTGTACCCCCTCAACACCTTGGCCCCAGCTCTGTGTGTGAGGGTGCTGGGCAGCCCGGGCTAAGGTCCAGCGTTGGTCAGGAGCTGGCAGACACCCAGTCTTCAGTGCAGACCCCCAGGCCCTGCTGTGGGGTGCTGTGAAGGGCTTCATTGCACAACTGGAGAAGAAAGGTGCCGGGTTCAGGCCCAACCTTTCCAGGTCCCTCAGGAGGCCAGGATGGTGGCATCGGAAGCTTGTCCCTCCCATCACGCATGCATGTGTGAGTTTGTGCAGACGTGAGCGGGTGCATGTAGGAGGGTGTGTGCATGCACTCCTGCTTTGTGCAATCCTGGATTATTGCAGCCTCCCCTCTTGTCAGCCTCCTCCCCAGGCCCAGGCAGAGCAATGACAGGGGCTCAGCCTCGGAAGGTGACATGGCTATTTCCGGGCCTGGATTCCTGCCAGCGCAGCAGAGCATGCGAGATTGTGTGTGTGTGTGAGAGAGAGAGAGTTCCAGAGAGGGGGTGCTCCTGTCCCCCAGCTGCACAGAGTCGCCCTCCCACCTTGCCTCTCCCCAGCCTGAGCCGGCCCAGCTCTCCCTCCTTGCACCATAACCCCCAACCTTAGACAGGACCTGGGAGGCAGCAGAGAAATTGCAGGGGGCAGTCTCTTCACTTCTCTGAGCCTCACTTTCCTTATATGTAAAATGGGTGGGCAGTTCCCACTCAAGAAAGCACCTAAGAGGGTCCTGAGGCATGGCAGAGGGGTGAGAATGGTGACAGGGCCACTCCAGCAGGGGGTCAGCCGGGAGTGAGCAGGGCTGTGCATGGGGCCTATGTGCTTGTGCTGCCTCAGCTCAGCCTTGGCCTCCACGCCCTGTACCTTGGGGACCCCAGCATTGTTCCTTATCCAGTCAGACTCAGCGAACCCAAAGCAGCACCCCCAAGTCCAAAGAGGTGACGTCCTGGCCCCAGTGGGGAGCAAGACCACAAGATTCTTAGAAAGTCAAAGACCCTCCTTGGCTCTGCAAACCCCCTGCTCCTCCACCTTGCAGCCTGGGCGCTGCCTTGTGACAGTGAGGGGAGACCCCATGCAGGGCCATAGTTACATTAGTACATCAGCTAATAACAACAGGTCCTATTTTACAGACTGTCCCATTTTACAGATGAGGAAACAGACTCCAGGAGGTTGAGTCACTTGCATAAGATCTAGCATGTTTGGGATTCTAGCCCAGACAGTTGGGGCCTAGGGAGGATCAGGGTGCGGGCATAAGACAGGGCTTGGGGACAGAGGGCAGCTGGGTGAGACACATTGGAGTGGTGAGATGAGTTGTCCAGGGTCACCTCCCGCAGCAAGGGGGCTGGTGGGCTTGGCTAGGCCCCTCTGGAGGCAGGTTGTCCCTGGGCCCTGAGGGAGGCCCTGGGGGGGGCCCTGAGGGAGGCCCTGGGGGAGGCAGTTCCCACCCAAAGCCCAGTCTGTCCTGTTCAATTTTGAGCTGAAGTGCAAACAAGGCTCAGTGCAAGCTGCTCCTGCCCCAAATCAAATTCGGTGCTGTGATTTCTCTGCGGGCGGCGGCCTGCCTTCCGGGGAGGGAGTGCGGGGGAGGCTGGCATGGCGGGGTTTGTGGGGTGGCCAGGCCCAACCCCAGGGCTGGCGGGCGGGAGCCATTTGTCTGAGGCAGCCAGCTCGGCTGGCCGGGATCTTCCACCCAAATTAAATTTTAACCCAGCTCATAAATCTTTCAAGTCCATCCCCTGCCACCTGCCAGGTCCGCCACAAGCCGGCACAGGGACAGCCTCGTCCGATGCTCCATGTGGCTGTGGGGCAGCGGGGTCTGCCTGCCTTGGGGAGAAGGGACCCTGAGGTTGGCCATGGGTCCAGCCTGGCTGCCCCAGGCAGAAGCTTGGTGTCATCGGCTGGGGGTCCTAAAGGCCTGGGCCAGGGTTCCAGTGGGGCTGTGGGTAGGAGCTGTCAGAAAGGCCCGGGTTCAAATCAAAGCTCCACCTCCTCCCGACAGGCCCACTGAGCTGGTTTTCCTAACTCTTCTGGGCCTCAGTTTGCTCAGCTGTGCAGTGAGGGGGAATCATAGCGTTCCCTGGAGGATGTGGGGGGATGAGGAAGGGGATGTAGATAATGCCCTGGGGGCCACACGAGTGTGCTCTCCTGGAGGCCACCACAAACCCGCGCTGTCAGAAAGGTGGGCTGGGTGCCCCTTCCTGTCCCCACAGCGCTTACCCCAGCAGATAGTGAGTGGCCTTGTGGCTGAAGGGGAGGAGCAGTCTGGGAAGCCCACAGGCCTCCTTCCTTTGCCCCCTCCCCCCAGAGCACTGGGGGCTGCACCCTGGGGTGTGACAGGAGCCCCAGGGCTGCGATGGGGAGGGAAGGGGGACGGACTCAGCCACCCTGCCCAAGGCCTTCTGTGCAGGACCAAAGAAGTCTTCCCTCAGCTGCTTATTTGCCATTTTATGGTGGCCACACGAACTGAAGTGCCAGCCCCACCTCAGGGGATAGACCATTCCTGGGCGGGGTGGGGGTGGGGCAGATCTCCCCTCCCCCAGCTTTCTACTCTCAAGTCCGAGCCTGCCCCTCCCTCTCTGCCCTCCCCTGGTCAACTCACTGCCTTCAGGGTGAAGTACAGACCCCTTCCCCACGAGCCCCCAGCTGACTGACCAGCTCCTGCCCCCCGCCCACTGTGGGCTTCTCTCAGAAACTCCCAGAGCCAGCCTTCTCCCTGCCAGCTGACCCTGGCTCACACTACTCGTATCATATCATACATGTTGGATCATGTTTAGGGAAGAAAGGGAGGAGAGGAGGAAGGAGGGAGGGTTATCGTGCCCACAGGTGGCAGCATTCGGGGGTCTGTGACTTGCCCAGGTCCCCAGAGAGTCGCTGGCAGAGCCACACTGAGTGAGAATCTAACTTCATCCTCCATCCTTGCCCTGTGACCTCCGCAAGCCACCTAGAAACGGTGGCAGGAGGGAGCCTGCCAGCCCTTCCCGACCTGGCAGAGCTGATGCTGTCCTCTGTCCAAAATGGCAGGGTTACAGAGAGAAAAACCAGAGAAGCCTTTTCCACATGGAGACCCTGTCCCTGGCCCCCCACATCTGGCTGATGGCGCTGGAACACATGGGGTCCTGACGTTTGTAGGGTACCTGGCTCCCCACCCTTCACGATCTCCAGGTACTTGGCCCACCCTGCTCTGCTGGCCTTTTCTCACAGCGGCCCCTCAGCCACCTCCCACCTGATCTGCGCTCCAAGATGCATGTTTGTCCTGCCTAGTGGTGCACAATTAACATCCCCACCAGTAAACAATGCGGGGCCATATTTCACCCACACCCAAACGTGGACCACAAAAGCATGAAAATAAGCCGATGGCGCAGTCAAGGGAGGCCTGAAATTTGCGGGTCTGGAAGAGCGCACCTGCGCTGGCCCGGAAGCCCGTGCCAGCCGTCCTCCTGCTCCGCCAGGGCCCCAGCCCTACCTCAGTGCCCAGAACTGGGCCCTCTGGAAGGCTCCCAGGACACAAAGAGGGAAATAACCCGGCTGCAGGCGCTGTCCCCTCCAAGAGCAGGCCAGACAGGGGCTCCTGCTTCTGCTGCCAGGGAGGGGGTGTGAGGGCAGATCAGGGCAGGGGAGCCACCCCTTGGTGGGCTCACCTCCCAGACCTTCCTCTGCTGCCACACCTGCTCCGCCCTCCCAAGCTGCAATCCAAGCCCCTTGCTCAGAGGAACAGGAGAACCTAGGCCAGGGCAGGGGCCCCTGCTGTGTGTCTGGCTCCCACCAAGCAGGTTGTGTTCTCTGGGCTCTAGAATGGGCAGGGTCAGGTGGGGCACACCCCTCACCATTGCCACCCCTTGATGGAGCTCTGGGCTAGAAGGAAGGGACCCAGGTCCCAGGTGCCCCAAGGTGATGGTGGCCCGTGGAATGTGCAAAGCTGGAGCCAGCATCCTGCCAGCCTCACTCCCCGCAGCCTGGATCTGGGTGGCTGGATGGCTGGATGCCTGGCCCAGCAAGGACATCTCTGCACTATGGGGTCCACTGACCATTTTCCTTGCCCTAGAGGGCAGGTGGTGGCTTAGCTTCCCTTAGTCTCTGGGATAAGGGAGAGGTCTGGATTGTGTCGGGGGGGAGCCCAGGCCTCCTCAGCTGTTTGAGGGCCCAGGGAGGACTCTGCCTTAGTCACCCAGCCCAGCATGGCTAGACAGACAGGTCCCCGCATCGGCACTGCCCCCATCACCACCTGTCTGCCTCTCCTGGCCTCCTTGTCTGGTTCCTCCCATAGACACTTGGACCCCCATGAGTCTCCTGACCCCACCTAAGGGTCCCTGGGGACTCTTGTTACTCAGAACGTGCTTGCAAAAATAAAGTTGAGCCACATGGGGACTCCTCCAGGTGAGTCGATTAAAGCCGCTGCATCCCCAGGGGAGAGACCAGGCAGGCGCCCTGGGAGCCGTAAGCAGGAGATGCAGGGGCCTGCACATCAGGAGGTTCCGCTACCAGGCAGGGCTGGGGAGGGGTGGCAGAGACTTGGAGGCAGGGAGACCAGGTTCAGCTCCAGCTCTGCCCCTCTGAGGCCATGGGACCTTGCACATAGCTGCTCTGGAAACCTCGGATTCCCCACCTGTGAAAGGGAAGCACCCATGCTTCCTTGGACATGCTCCTTGGAGGGCTGCCGCATGTGAAGGCCAGCCTCAGCAGGTAAGGCTGAGGGTGCCCAGTAACCGCCAGCCTCCCCTTCCCCTGCTCACTTGGGAGAGCAGGTAGATTCTGCTGTCTCCTGCATGTGGAAGCTGGGCCGTGGCACCTGCCATGATGTTCTGTGATGCCTTAGATGCTGAGCTCTGCTGGGCAGAGCTGCCCAGCTCTGGACTCCCCATGAGGTATCTGCACCCCTCTCCAGCCCTGGGGGGCTCAGTACAGCCTCATCCTTTTGACTTAGCTCTCAGCACCCCAGTGCCAGTGCCCCCTGGTTTCCATGCCCCATCCCCAGTATCCCTCTCACAGGTACCTCCAGGGTCTGTTCCAGCACTGGGTCACACACTTGGACACCTGTGAGGGGCCGCCCACTGTGTGCCTGGCAGCCTCTGACAGCACCACCTCTCATCCCTGTGGCTCCAGGGTGCACGGCCCCTTACAGTTTGTCTCTCTTGGCCTTGAGCAGATCCTTCCTCCTCTTTGGGTTTTAGTTTTTCCATCTGTGCAGACTCCACACCAGGCTGCCCTTATCAGCTGTGTGACCCAGGGTGAGTCACTTAACTTCTCTGAGTCTCAGTTGCCTAGTCTGTGAAATGGGGACAATATGCTTCCTTGTAGGGTCACTAAGAGTATGAAGTGAGTCAATGCAGGCAGTAAAAGACTTTGAACCTGCATGGCACACAGGAGGCCCTCAGGAGGTGGAAGCGGCTCTTCTGTTTTTCCTTGGCAGGGGATCAGAGAGTAATGGAGGGGCAGTTCGCAAAGCATGGACAGAGTTAGGGAAATCAGCAGAGGAAGGGGAGGCTCTCTGGGCTGGCGACAGTAGAGAGCTGTTCCTGCTCATGCCTTATGGGGAGGAGAGACTGTGGTTACCAACCCAGAGCTGTCAGCAGGTCCCCAACAAGAGAGGGATGCAGCCAGGGAGTCTGTCTCTACCTGGCTCTCCTCCCTCCCTCTGCACAGCTGCTCCCCTGGCCAAGCCCAGCTGGAAGCCAGGGCTCCAGGAGCCTGTTGGTGACCACAGCCTGCTGGGCCCGGAGTAGGGTAGAGAGTGATCTGCAGGGGTGGCATGCACAGCCTGTCAAAGTCCAGCGGGCCTTGCATCAGATGTAGATATGATGGTGACCCACGGGCTCTTGGTCAGAAGGAACAGGGTCCCAGCCTTGACTCAGCTGCTTACTAGCTGTGAGACCAGAGTACAGTGACAGGCTGTCCTGGGTTGCCTGGGATTTGTGCTAAAACTGGGGGAGTCCCAGGCAAACCAGGACCTGTAGGTCACCCAGGACCTGGGTCCAGCTACCTAACGTCTCTGGGCCTCAGCTTCCTCATCTGTAATACGGAGAAGGAGCCTTGACCTGGGGGAGTGGGATTGGGAAAACCCAATCAGACCCAGCAGGGCAGACGGATGGGCATGCAGGTCTCTAGCCCTCGCCCATCCTCGGGAAATGGATCCAAGGGTGTTTTTCCTGACCAGGAGCCTAATAGTCCGCAGTTATTTATCGTCGTGTTTCTTAGTGGGTAGGAAAGCCACAAATGAGTATATTCAGGCAGCAGGGCACAATTATTGAGCCCAGTGCTTTATTTCCCCATCTTGTCTCCAGTCCGGGCCAGCTTTGGGTTGATAATAATTTATGATGCAGCCCCCGCAGCAGAAGGGAGGTGGCCAAAAAAACTCATTTGCTTGGAGTCACCCTCCCTGTACCAGCTCTGCGCTCACAGGTGGCTGTGGCGGCTGGGGTGTGGGCTGGGGAGGGAGGCCAGTGGCCCAGCTTGTGCGGGAGGAGGCAAAGTAGAAGTGCAGTGCTGGCTGCAGGGGCATCACTGGAGAGGAGTGGAGGGGAGGGGAGAGGGGAGGGGAGGGAGGAGGGGAGGGGAGGGAGGAGGGGAGGGGAGGGGAGGGAGGAGGGGAGGGGAGGGGGAGGGGAGGGGAGGGAGGAGGGAAGGGGAGAGGAGCCGGCAGAGAGAATACTGACCAACCCCAAGCTTGTCCCTGACCACCAATCAGGCCCACATTCTGAGCCAGAAGCATCACAAGACCAAAATGGGGCACAGGGACAGTGGTGGGCCCCTCCACCAACTGGTTTGGGGTTTGTCTCAGGTAGGATCCCAGGGGAGCCGTGCCTGAGATGGGGTCCTGAGCCTGAGCCTTTGGGAAAAACCTAAGGGAGGATGTGAACTGGGAGAGGGCAGGGGAAGGGACAAGCCCAGCGGTGGCCCTGGCCAGGATCTGATCCACAGGGTAGAGGGGCACCAGGGCAGAAATCGCACAGAATGGAGTCTCACTGAGGCCTCAGGGCCAGTCAGTGTTCTCCGGGACCCTGTTTGCTGGAGGAGAAGGAGTGGGGAGAAGGCATGAGAGGAGAGGCAGCCACCACTCCCAGTGCCTGGAGGCCTCCACCTGGGGTTCCCAGAGCCTGTGCCAGCGTGTATCCTGCGGTGGAAGGAACAGGGCTGGGATCTGGGTTTCATAATTTATGAAGCTGATTTCATCAGGTTTCATGTTCTGTCATGTGTCCTGCCATGACAATTTCATTCTTCCCTTTGGGGACATGAGGATGCTAAAATGGGATGTTGTGGGAGAGGAGGCTCTGAGCTAAGCTCATGTCCCAGGGCCAGCCAGGCTGGTGCGAGGGAGAGTCAGACCTGGGAGGAGCTAGGCTAGTCTTGGGGAGTGGGGTTGTGGGAAGGCGTGGGTTCCCCAGAGGTCTGGTCTGGCAGAGAGGGAGGGGATGCCGAGGGAAGAGCATTACTGAGAGCACTTGTCTTGGGGGTTATAATACTAATAATAACTGCTGGCTTCTATACGTGCGTAGAGCGCCAGGCTGGTCCTGAGGGCATCCTCACGGTACCTCCTTTGATCGTCACCACAGGCCCACCAGGCTGCTTCCCTCATGACTGCATCTCATAGATACGGAAATGGGACACTCAGAGACACACTGACCCCAAGTAACACAGCTATTGAAGCTGCACAAGGGGTTCAGCTTCGATCACTGACCCCAGGCTGTTAACCATCTGTTCTCTCTGTAACAGCCATCCTAACTTTGCAGCCACATCCCAGCGTCCCAAGGAGGCAGCTGGGGCCCCCAGAGGTCAAGGGCTCATCCAAGGTCATCTGGTGCTGAAACACTCTCCCTGTCTCTCTTTCCTGGGCCCATTCTGGGCCCTCCCTCTGTCCCTACTCTGACCCCAACTCCATCTGGGGAGGCCTCAGGCTCCATTTTCTGACAGGAGCTGGGCAGAAACCTAATTTGCAAGTGACAGACAGGGGAGAGGGAGCCTGGCTGCCCACATTTAATTAAAGGGGCTCCCTCCTGAAGGCCTCAAAACACAACCTTCCCCAGCCAGGACCTGCAGCATGCCCTGGTGTGTTCAGAAGGCCAGCCTGGGCCCCTGCTCCTGTCCATCACCCACTGGAAAATGGGCCTGTTTTAGGGGCAACACGGTAGTCTTGGGATAGCGGGTAGTACCACATAGGGCTGACCCCCTCCTGGCCCTCATCGGGTGCCGTGTAGCCATCGGGTGGTGGTGGTGCACATACGTTTTCAAGGCCAGCCGCCCAGAGAAGCTCTGAACACAGCATCAAGGAGGGCCCCTACTTCCACCACTGATGCCTCCCTTCCCTTGTCTTTCCGTCTGGCTCTTAAAAAAATTAAACACGGATGGTTTCATCTTGGGAGAATTAGTATTCCAGGCAGGGCTGGGGGATGTGATCGGAATGTCAAGGCGGGAGCCACAGAGCTGGAAGGGAAGGGAAAAGGTGCTGTGCCTGGCGGGGGGCCCTGGGCTGGGGGCCAAGAGGGCTTGGTGGGTGTGGGTGGGGCCTGCGTGGGGCAGGCTGCTTCCAGCCCCCCTCGCCTGGCCTGGCCACCAGGGGAAGGGATGAGGCTGAGTGTGGCTGGAGGGGATGGCATCGGGTCCAGGGCTGGAGGAGGAGATGGGGGCGGCTCAAGACAGAGACTACATCTGGCCGGGACACACAGCTTCCCGTGACCCCAGCCCAGCTCATCTACACATCCATTCCCTCCTTTATCTGGCCCTCGTTTGCTGATGTGTGTGCCTACTGTGTGCCAGGCACCGAGCTTGGTCCTAGGGGGCGAAGGGCAGACATGCTGTCCTCACCACTGCCCGGCACACAGCAACTTACCAAACATCATATGCGTCTCCCAGAGCATGTTCTGAAGAACATGCCAGTTTTGGGAGGTTAACAGGGAACCGCCAGAGCGAACAGAATTAAACTAATATCTTGGAGGCAGGACTTCTCAGAGCCTTTAACCCACGAGCACGCCCTGTGAACCGGGTGGGGGAGCGCCAGCCTGCAGCCTCCCGCAGGTCTGAGCACAGCCCTCCAGCCCCGGCCACACCGGAACTGTGCTGTGGGCGCCGAGCCGAGACAAGAGCGAGTCTGTGTTCAGGCTCCATGGTGAACCTACTGTGTGACCTTGGGCCTATCTCTGTGTCCTCACGTGGAAAATTGAAACGGTAATAACGGTGCCTGCGGGTTCAGTGAGGTGGTGTAAGAGTGGTGCCACCTCAGACTTAATACGGGGCTGCTGCTGCTGTCGCTGTTATTGTGTTATTATTACCCGCATGAAGCACTTAGCTCTGTGGGCCTGGGCTGTAGTCAGAACCCAATCAGATTAGCTACGGTTAGTGTCACTGCTGTTGACACAGTCCTTGCCCTGAAGAGGTCACAGGCTGGGGGTTAAAGACAATTAGAGTCCAGGGCGGAGAGTCCAGGGGCCAGGGCTGGGAGGAGGAGGACGGAGGTAGCCAGAGGGAGCACCAGCATGGCTGCAAGCGCAGACCCCAGGGGAAGGAAGCCTGGGTCGCGTAGGATGCCCCCCCTCAATGTGTTCATCCTGGTCAACCCTCACTGCCAAGTGTCTGTCCGGCCTGGGCCTCGGACACTCCTGGCGATGGTAGTCTGGCCTGTCTTTGGGCATCTCTGCCTGTTACAGATTTCTTCCTCAACTGAATCCCTCCTGGTGCTTCTAGTTCTTGGGCCTCCCAGAATAGGTTGTTCTTCCTTCTCCAGGTCAGCTGTCCAGAAAATGGAGCACAGGGGAACAGCTCTCTTCCCAGAATGGCCCCACCCTGCTCCATCACTGTCCTGGCCAGTTCTCACCACTCTGGGCCTCATCCTCCTGTGCCTCTTGTGGAGCCCAGACTGAATAGAGTTCCTGTTCAGTCTGAGCTGGGCAGAAGCAGGGAGGGTGCAGGGTGGCAAGGATCTCCTGCAATGTATAGTCTGTCCCTCCTTTAATGCAGCCCGTCCAGAACCAGGAGCCAGGGCCCTTGGTGTCTGGAGCAGTCAGCACCTTGCTCTGCAGACACAGAGGAGGCCAGGCTGATAGACAGCAGGACTCCAGGGGAGCCCAAGGAGCCATTCTAAAGCAGGCTGGGGATAAGGGAGGGTCAGGGAAGGCTTTCTGGAGGAGGGGGCACTTGTCAGCCAGAAACAAATGGCAGGCCGCCAGAGCTAAGACCTTTTGAGTCACCCAGTCCACCCCATCTGACTGCAGGGAGACTGGCAGAGCCATTTGGCTGCTTACATCATAGGCCAGACTCCAGAAGCCAACTACACAGGTGCAGTAGGAGGGATAATTTATCTCTAGGAAATGTGGCTCGGGGAGGCCAACCATAGAGACCTGGCAATGCTGGACTCCCAGCTGCTTGTCTACCAGGATTCAGAAAGTCCCTATCCACCATGACCATGGCATCCTTGGCTGACCCCGGCTGTTCATGGTGTGTGTGTCAGGGAGTGGTACTGAGGCCAAGCAATTCCACAAGGTCACACCCAGGTCAGGGGACTAAGAATCGCTTTAGCCCAGGCCTCCTGTCTGGGCCTGTATCCTGGGAGGCAAGTGCCCATGTTTTGGTGGCCACAGGACAGGGAAGCAGCTGCTGGGCGAGGCCAGCCCATTGCTCCAGGAGCGAAGGTACCAGGGGCCTCGTTAGCCACAGCTTCAAAGAGCCCCATTATTAACAAAGTGCACTGTGAATCCTTTTTCTTCCTCTTTCTAGCCTTAAGGCCGAATCCCAAATGAAAAGGAAAATATACAATGAGTGGCAATGAGGAAGCCTCTGAGAAAAGGCAGGCGGCTGCCGGAGCATCAATCCACCCTCCAGTGAGGTGTGGGCTTCCTTTCTTTATTTAAAAGAGTCTCTCTCTCTCTCTTCCCTTCCTCCCAGTTCAGCTGGTCTCTCAGGCTGCGCTTTAAGTCTTTTTGAAGTGCTACAACCATTTTCTCCTCTTTCAATTAACAACAAGAAAAGGAAGCTAATAGCTTCCTGAGCCACTCGCTGTAAATATTAACAAAGTCTGGCCGCCTGGCCTGGGCGCGCAGCATTGCTCCCGGCCGGAGAGTGAGTTTACGGGAAGAAGGGGAGGGGGCAAGAGATTTCCAACACAGAGGCAAAAATCCCTTGGCACAGGCTTCTGCTGGTGCAGGGAAACCAGAGAGCCAGGGGAGCCGGGAGAGAGGGCGCCTGTTCCTGGGGACCAGAGGCTGGCACAGCTGGCGAGAGGGAAGTGGACGCTTCTGGAAAAAAAGGCAGCTTCCACTGGCTGCACCTGGGTAACTTGGAGGGTGCAGGTCCGTGGCCTGGAAGCCCCTGCTCACAGCTTTGGGTATGGTCAGTGGTGGAGGTCTAAGGAGGAGTGGCATTTTGGATGCAGCAGCTGGAGGGGTGCTGATGGTCCCCAGGGTACATGCTGGATCCTGGGCCCCTACCTGTGCCCACAGGGCAAATCTGAGGCAGGGGTAGGGGCCAAGGGAAGGGGCGGTGAAGGGGAACTAACACCGTTGGAGCAGAGTCTAGGTTCCAAAAGCTCCTTAGCCTGCTCCCATGGGGCACCTCTAACCATGACCCCCAGGGCCTACCAGACACACCAGCAAAATCCTGCTTCAAACATCTGCTCAAGAGCTATGGCGCGCAGACTGTAAGACCCATCTCCTGGCCAGGGGCCCGGGCGAGAGCACGCAGAGGCTGATGACTGGGAGGGGACTGGGTCTTGTCTGGTGCTCCCACCACCCACATCCACTGAGGGCCCACCCAGCTAAGAGCTCACAGTGGGGCACAGTGGCAAACACATGGCCACTCTTCTGCTGGCAAAAGCAGGTCAATTTCCCGAGAAAGGCCCAGCCTTCGCTGTGTGCACCAGACTCATCCTCCCCGGGCTCCCATGGGCTGGACACAGACCCTCATGTACAGAAACAGAGTTACAACAAGCCCTGCAGGGTAGAGCCGGTAGGCAGCTCCCTCCCGGAAGTCATGGGCAGGGGGCAAAGGCTGCACATGTCCCCTGTCGTGCACAGGCAGGCTCGGGCCACTGTGGCCCTCTCTGCGGGCAGAGGGGCAGGCCTTGGAGGACCGTGTGTTCTCCCCTCCCTGCCCCTCCCAAACATCAGAGCCACCTGCAGCGCCCCCGTGGGAGGGTCTCCCTGCCCACAGGCCGAGAGCAGCGGTCATGAGCCCGGCTGAGTGCCAGGAGCCCTTGGCTGGCCCGTGTCCTTGCCAGCTCTCGCAGCTCCCGCCACACGCAGTCCCTCCCGCCGCCCGCTGGCTCAGAGGAGATTTCAAAGGCACGAGAGCACTCCAGGCGCAGGAGGCCTCTTCAGGCGCCTGCCTCTCTTCTTTCCCGCTGCTGCCCAGGGATGACAGTGCCCACTCAGCGGCCTTTCTGGGTCCCTGATGCTCAGCCACGTTATAGGGGCAGCACCCTGGCCCCCAGGCCCCAGGGGAGGGGCTGCTAGGCCCAGGGGCAGGCGGGCAGCAGGGGCCAAGAGTCCAGGCCGATGTGGCCCCTGGGCTGCTCTCCCAGCCCAGCACCAGGGGATGAGAGTGATTCCCAGGCCACCTCTGGCCACTGCCGCCCTTGTTCCCCAGGTCCTGGCTCCCACCCACACAGGAAGGAGGACAGCCCATCGTGGTGGGCATCCCGGGGTTTTTCTCCAGAGAAGCTCTGTCCTGGAAGAGCAGCCCCCAGGGAACGCTGAGCCATTGGCTTCTCTACTCTGGGTACTGCCCTCCTGGTTCCCCCGTGGTCTGTCCCTGAGGGTGGGCGCTGGCAGGGGGCGTGGGCTCCGGAGGCCGCCTGCAGACTGGCTCACACACTTGCTCACACAGCCGTCCTGGAACGTCTGGGTTTTGTCAGGAAATGGTTTAATTAGCAGCGTGGAAGCTCGGAGGGCTCACGCCCGAACGCAGGCTCTCACCTCCTCCCCTTCTCACCTGCTGCGCTGTGTGGGTGCCAAGCCCGGAGGCCAGAGCGAGTGAGAAGGGGGCAGGCTGGGGCCATCTCGGTGCAGAGGGAGGAGCTGGAGCCTCCAACATGCCCCCTCCGGAGGCCTTCCTGCTGCCCTTCCTGCTGCCCTTCCTGGGGCACCTAGAACCTGCATCCCCTTCAGGCAGGCTTGGAGCCCCCAGCAGGCAAGCCACCCATGATGCTGCTTCATAGGGTCATGAGAGCACTCAGCCACCCTCCGGCAAGGAGAAGGGGGAGGGAACCCACTCAGCCCCTGGCCTGTCTTCAGGGAGGCCTCCGAATCAGCCCCTTCCCCACCCCTTTCCTGGGGACACTGTTCCAGCCCCTCACTCGTCCCCTCCCATGTATCCTGGTCCCTCCAGTTCTCCACAAAGGTCTGGTCATGCCCCTCCCTGCCTGGGCACCCACTCTGGCTCCCCACTACCCTCAGTATGAAGACCAGGCCCCTCAGTAGAGCATTCAAAACTCCCCCCTAGGCCAGAATTCCATCTCCCACTTCAGCTCTGCTCACTGTCCTCCACAAACTCAGGGCTTTGGGACACCAGCCTTCTGACTGCAACAAGCCCTTCCTACCTCTGAGCCTCTTCATATGCTATTCCCTCAGCCTGAAATGCCCTTCCTGCCCAACCCTCTACCCTGCTGACTGTGTTTAGGAACAGACCACACTCCCAAAGGGAAAAGCTCTCCCTTCCCAGTGGTCCTGACCCCCAGCCCTCTGCCCCCAGAGAGAGGGAACATGACGGTGACAACACCCGGGTCCATGCTGGCACAAACAAGGAGTGACCCACACAAGGCAGTGAGGGAGAAGGGACAGGCCCTGTGGATGGCTGTCCTGGTGGGATGAAGTCAGCAGCCATTGGAACAAACTCCAGTTTTGAGCCACAAAGAGCCTTTTCATCTCTAAAGATTGGACACAGATGTTGACCTCAGCCTGGAAGTCTAAAATGAAAGAACACCCTGGGTCTCCCAGCTCACACCAGCTTTGACCTGCTTACAATGATCTAAACTCTGCCCTCTCTGCCACAGGGCAGCTCTGCCCAGGGAAGGGGGCAGGCGTGTTATTCATTTATAATGCTACTCGGCTAAGTCACCAGCCATAAAGCCCACCTGGGTCTCCAGCAGCACATACAGGCGTCTGATGAATGACACACACATAAAAATCCATCCCGAAGAGCCATAGGCTGGAAAGAAGCAGGAGGGCTAATTGCTAACATACGAATTAATATCAGTGAGTACCAATCTTCAAGGCAGGTGGGAACTGTAAAACTGAAAAGCGTTTCTACTTCAGGTGGGAGCCCCGAGGTCCAAAGGTGGAGCAGTGGCCCTGGAAGGCGGCTAGGTGGTCAGAGGGAACCCTGGCCACACCTGCCCCACTCTAGCTTGCCACTGAGCTCACATATGACTCTTGTGATGTGAGAGTCTGGAGGACCTCAGAACCACAGCACAGCGTCACCTCCCCCAGGAAGCCCACTGTGACCCAGTCACTGCGCCCACATCCAGGCTGGGCAAGGCGGGGCTTTGGCTCTGCTAGAGCCCTGTGTGTGTTTCTCACACTGTGGCCCTCTGCAAGCCAGTGGCCTCCCCACTGGACCACGAACTCCTGGAGGACAGGGGCTCCTCTTTGGATCCCTGTGTCTTGCACGGTGGCAGAAGCATGATGGAACTCAGTACCTGTTTGCCAGATAGATGGATGAATGGGTGAAGAGATGAAAAATTGGACAGTCAGAAAGATGGACAGGTAGATGGATGAATGGAGAGATAGAGGGTGGGAGAGAGGGCTGTACAGACAGATGGATGGGGAGATGGACAGATGGATGGAAAGGTGGATAGGTAGACGGATGGATGGAGAGATAAATGGACGGATGGATGGATGGGGAGATGGATGACTGCACAAGAGGGGCTCAGGAGAAACCTAAGGTCCCTGGGTGCAGTGGGCCCAAGGGCCACCTTGTGTTTCTATTGCACTGAGACTTGGGGTTGTGCAGGGAGAAGAGAACTGGCCCAGAGTTTGAAGTACTGGCTGTCACGTAGATCATACAAACTGAGACAAGTCCCCCCTTCTCAGTGTCACTACACAGTGGGGACAGTCCTCCCCGCCCTGTCAGGTGAGCTGGGTTGTCCCAAGGCCCAGGGGAGATGGCAAAGCAGAAATGACTTGGAAAAGGATAAGGGACATTGTCTCCTTGTAAACCGCACATACGTACAGGCAGATAGATCTGGCCAAAATGCCAAGAATGAAGTAGAGAGGGGGGATTGTGCACTTGGCTTTCTTTCCTCCCTTTCAAATTTCTTTTAATACAGTTATGATGTTTTTATTTATAACAAAAAGTAAAATTGTGTAAGCATCTCAAGTACTTACAGATGGAAGCTTTTATTATGTTGACCCAAAAAAATGGTTCTCTGGCACCCGAACGCAGGGACCAGACCTATGGGAAGAGAGGACAGCCGAGGCGAGGAGGCTGAGCAGAGGCTGTCCTGTGGTCACAATGCCCAGAACTGGCCAAAGAGTGGCTCCCAGTTAATGAGCTGTTGGGACCACACAGATTCACTGTCCTCGGTCGGCTTGACCGGCCGCATAGAAAGTCCACATACAACCATCGACTTTGCTTGCACGGTGTGGCCTTGGCTTATTCCAGCCAGTAGTGTGGCTGCTAGGGACTCTGTGGCCGTGACGGTAGGGGTGCGCCAGGACGGCTCACTGCTATGTGTTCCTGGGTCCAGTGCACAAGGTGGCCATTCACAATCACCTTCACGCACCCACACGTGCAAAGTCCTTACACCTTGCAAGCACTGCAGCCAGGCTGCACTAGGAGTACACACCCCACCCAGACGCCCGAGAGGCACCTGCTCACCCAGGGCAGAAACACTCGAGGAGCCCACGTCCTCAGTGGGGCCTGGGGCGTGCATGCTGCCTAGTTCCCAGGAGAACCACACGCAGGGAAGGGGAGGTGCAGGGAAGGGGGACCCAGAATGCACAAAGCTGGACAGGCTCACCGAGAGCCTTGCTTGGACCCTTGATTTTCTACTTGAGAAAGCAGAGTGGGGCATTCACTGGGTGCATTTATTAAGTACCTACTGTGGGCAAGGCACTGACTCAGGCACCGGGAGATCAGCCTCGGACAAGCAGATGTGGTCCCTTCCTTGAACCAGGAAGACAATTCCTTTCAAGATATTATGTCATTGGTGTCAGGGTTTGTGCAACCTTGCGGACGGACAGGAAGGGAGGGGGGATGTTGGGTGGACTCTTGCAGGAGAGGGAACAGCATGGGGAAGGGCAGGGGCCAGCTTGGGGAGTTAGGGGGAGGTGGTGGGAGACGAGGTGGGGGAATCAGGCAAGGCCGGGTCTGGTGGGCCTTGGAGGCTGCCTAGGAGTTCACCTTTATCCCAGGGGCTGTGGGAAGGGCCTGATAAAGCTGCCTTCCTGGATTCCCAATCTCAAAAGCAGAGCTCTATCCTGGGGGATCAGCCGGCCATGGCTGCCTGGAGCCTCAGCTCTGAGGACACTGCCACCATCCTCTCTAAATACAGAGGCCCAGCTGCCTCTGCCCCTACCCCCACCCACCACGGTATAAAATAGTTTCCTCATCCTAGTCAGGGAGGCAGATGACCTCACTGGGCTCTTTCCGTCTCTCGCTTTCATAGAGAAATTACAGTTTATAATTGGATGAAATCACACGGGTGTAAGAGTAACAAGAGCCAGGCGGGAGCCCAGCATTCACCCCTCGTGTGGGGACTTTGTCATCCTCTTCCCTCCTGTCTACCCCCAACCCTGCCCCTTCCCAGGGGGCCGCACCCCACCTGCCTGTTCACACCCTGAGGATTCACCAGACCCTAGCCATTCAGGATAGATGTCCCATGGGTTCCAAAACCTTGGTGGTTCTTAAACCTCCTGGCACCTGGGAAAGCTTGTCCCAAAACCTTCCTGCTTAGCCAGTCAACCCGTCAGCCTCAGGCTGCCCTCCACCTGGCCAGCACCTGCCCCTCTTCCCACACGCCCTCCCTGCTGGGCTGGACGCCCAGTGCACGGTGACCCCCGACCCCTAGAGTCTGGGCTCTAGACTTATTAAAACAAGCACCCTGAAATATCCATGTTTTTATTTGCAACAGCCCCAGACAACGTGCATTTCTCAAATCAGCCACCTTCGTCCCTACAAAGAAAAGTGCCCAGATGCAGCCAAGCCCGTCTGGATCCGATTTCAAACCAGAGCTAACACTCTCAGATGTGTAATAAAAGCCCTTTTCCAAAGAGGGGCTCCTGCAGGGGGAATATGGACACCAGGGCACCGTGGGCCTTCAACATGCCACGCTAATGAGAGGCGACCCGGAGGGCTCTGGTGGTTTTAGATGCTAAGGAAGAGCTGGCCCTGCCCCCAGGTCTCCCTGGAAGGGGAGGGTGGCCGCAGAGGGAGGCCAGGGATGCCACTTCCCTGCAGTCCCTGATGCTCCTGCTCCCCACCGTGGGGAGAGGCAGCACTGGTTCTGAAAGCCAAGGCCGTGGTGGCCCAGTTGGATCCTTTGAATGACATTTCGCAAGAGGAGCAGGTGCCGGGAGAAGTGAAGCCAGCTCTGGGCCAGGCGTGCGGCCCCGGCACAGCCAGGAGCCCTCAGAACTTCATTTGCCTCGTCCCAGTCCTCCCACCCCCAGGAAAAGGGAAAGGAGGGAGCTGCAGGGAAGGGTGCTGGGCACGGCCAGCTGTTTGTGATCTGGATTTGAAAAGAGAAGAGAGATGGCAGAGAATAATCCCAGCCCCCTCACAGATCACGGGAAAGGGACATTCAAGAAAACAGGTTTCCGGAGGGATGGGAGGAGAGGGGGCTGCAGCCCAGGCTGGCTGTCCTGCATGGCTCCTCATTTCCCGGGGCTTCATCACTCGTATTGTTTTTTTGGCAGGTGAGAAGGCAGGGAGTGGGTGAGAAGGACTCCTTCTTGGACAGACAAGACCGGGGGTGAAGCAGGAATAACCCGTCCGCCTACCTCCCCAGCAAGAAAACCTTTCTACGAACAGGAGCAGCCAAGCAGGACTGAGCACCCCCCCCACCAAACATCTTCCCGAAGAGGGGCGTGTGGGGCCTGACAGCTCAGCGGCGCACATCAGCAGCTCCAGCCCCGCGGTGAACATCTGAACTCCTCAGCGGGGTAATGGGCCCCCTCCTCCCCACCGGAGACACAGCCTGAGTGGCAGGAATACCCATTCTTTGGAGAGCGGCTCCCTCTCAGCTCTGTCACGCAAGAACGCTCTCTGTACCGGAGCCCATTCTGCCAAGTGATTTAAAGGGATTTTAAAAAAAAAACAAAAACTTGGTAAAGAAAAAGGGGTAAAAGCCACGCAGAAGGCTTTCAGAGGAGGCGGTGGCCAACAGACAAAAGGGCGAAAGTTGAACGAGGGCTGCGAGACCATTCTTCTCCGGATGGGTGCCAGGCCATAGGGCATGCCTGGGGAGCAGGGGCCCAGAACACCCTCGGGCTGTGCACGGGAGTCCCGGGGACTCGGGGGGCACCCCTGCAGGCCCCTCATGAGAGCCCCTCACTCCGGGGGGGAGAAGCCAGCAGCGCCCGCAGCCTAGGGCACGGAGGATGCTGCTCTGGACCCGCAGCCACTTTTGAACGCAAGGAGCCCAGCAAGGTCTCCTCCCTGTGCCCCGGGCGCCGCTGGCACCACCCAACAACAAGGTCTGTGGTCCGCGCGCCAAGTGCCAAGGCCAGCAGGCGGGCATGTGAGCAAGGCCCGGGCCCACCTCGACCACAAGCACAGCATCCAGAGTGGCGGGCTCCCAGGCTATAGCGCAGGAGGTAAGGCAGATGCAGCTGGGTCTGGACGGGCTGGGAAGGCCCCGCGGCTCCTGGGCCCAGAGGGCGCAGTGCACCTAGTTCTCTGGGGACTGCTAGTGCCTGCTGTCTTTGAGCTGGGTCACGTTCCCAGGTCTGCAGCTCCATCCCACCCACCCAGCGTGTGCAGTTCCAGCAACTAGTGGTATCTACTTGCCAGGGGAGGGGTCATTTGCTACCTCGTGGGTCCCCCCTCCCTGTGCCATTGGTCTCTGTCCCAGGGTGGGTGGCCCTTTCCTGGAGTAGGACTACTGCCCCTCCCACTGCCGTGGCCCCACTGCACAGCCCCCCTCAGGGGAGAGACATCTCACTCTGAGTTGAAACCAAAGGGGGCAGCCCTGAGGCCTAAGGGAGGCAGGACTTTTGGTGACCTAGCCCCTGGCCATGACACCTACTGCCCTCCAACTGGAAAGGGTTCACAAGTCCTCTCCATCCTGGCCTGCCTCTCCCCTGGCCAGGAGGACCCAGGGTAGGAGTGATCCAAAGCCACTGTCCAAGGCCCGTACCTGTTGGCCCTCGGGCGTCATCTGCTCTGGTCTCCAGTTCAGCCCCTTTGTTGGTGAGAGTGGCATGATGGGTTCCCAGAGACAGGCAGTAAGTGCCCTAAGGTCACAGAGAAGCAGTGAGCACCTGGAGGGCAGGGTCTTGCCTAGGGGACAGGAACTACTCCTCCAGATCCCCAGAGGCCAGAAGGGAGGGCCTCGTGCCTCCCCAAATACAAATCCTAGGCAACCTCTATCGACGGCGCCCTGGGCAGGGCAGGGAAGCCCCAATTCATTACCAAGATGGAAAATGACACTTCCTCACGCTCTTCCCCAGGAGAGGGGCTGATTTATGACTGCACCAGGGCCCAGGGACATTCGTCAGCGCAGCACGGTGTGCACGCCATCTGCAGGGGGCATTAATAGCCGTGTTATTAGCCACCAGCGTGAAAGATGCCCTGTGGATCGGCTATTTGCTGTTATTTATTATAAAGGCGCGCCAGCCCGGCAGCGGGGCCGAGAGGCGTCTTGAGCTCGCCGGAGCCTGAGCTGGGCCCCTGCCCAGCCGGCCTCCCTTCTCCCATCCCACCAACCCCTTGCATGACTCATCACTTGTCCCTACCCTCCTCCCATCCCTGAAGAGAGGTTAGGTGGGTAATTCCTGGGGCTGAGGCCAAGCCGGGGGTAGAGGGGGCAGGGAGAAGCAGGCAGGCTGGCACCCCAGATATTTACAGAGAATCTGCTCAGTGCTGGGCTCTGCCTTTGCTGAGCCATACTGCTTCCCTCCATCCCAAGGCAGGAAAGCAGAGACCGGCTAACCGGGCTGTGGGCCAGAGGTGGGTTGGCACCCTGGCATTCCAGCTGTGAGCGGTGTGACCTTGGGGACATCCCTTCCCCTCCCTGAGTGTGCTCCCTCTTTGTGCCCTGGGGACACAGGCTCCACAGGGCTGTGAACAGCTGGAAAGGAGAGGAGTTTGTGAAGGGCTGAGCGTGCAGCTGGAGCTCAGCTTTGCCAGCTGCTGCTACTAGTGGGCCTGACCCCACAGGGTCAGAGAGGTCTGCAGAGCTGCTGGCGGGGGAAGGCAGCCCCCAGGAGACCCTGCTTGAGTTGGAAACTCTCCACCATCATCCTGTCCATGCCAAACCCTTGGGAAAGGGTTTGAGAGTTCAGGGCCAAGGCCAGAGGAGGCAGCTGGCCTCCACAGCTGCTGGAAGGCTCTCTCTACCCTGGACCCATCCCTTCTTCTCTCTGTTTTTGTGAGGTCCTCTACCTCCCTGATTCCAGGATCCTGAGGGTGAGTTCTACCCTTGTGCATATCTGTGGGGGTGGGAGGGAAGGGGCCATCTCTAAGAAAGTGGGGCCAGCCTCTATGTCTGGAAGCAGACCTGAAATTGGACAGGGCCAGGTGGGCCACCCTGTCAGAGGAGATGAGAGGGGACAGCCAGGAGTTTTCCCTACGTTTGCTCCCGAGGAGCCTGGGGTGGCCCCACTGGGCAGCTGAGACAGGCAGGTATGACACCCAGGAAAGGAATCCTGGGTTTGTGTCCAGCTCCTCCACCACCTGCTGCACAATTCAGACTGGTCCCTTTGCCCCTTTGGGCTGCTGTGATGAGGACACCTGTCATTATTACCTCCCAGGTGGGGCTGACAGAAGGCCAGCCCCCCTCTTCTCTCCCACTGCCCTGTCCTGGCTTCAGATTCTGGGGCCTCCCTTTTGGCAACCTCATTCATTCAGTCAGTCATTCATTCAGCAGGTGTTTAGGATCACCTCTGGTGCCAGGCTCTGTGCTAGGCCAGGGAAAAGGACAGACCACACCTGACTTGTAGGAGGTGCTATCCTAGTGGGAAGGACTGGACAATCAGCTGGTGATAAGTAAATGGGGGAGGGGAGGGATCTCACCAGGAATAGGACCTGCCTGTGGGGGGATGCCACACAGCTCCTGGGGGAGCCCCAGCTCCACCCAGCTCCAAGCCTCTGTCTTATTACCTATAAGCATCACCGCTCTCAGGCTTTCCTGGCTGCCCTGCTACTCTTCTGGCTCTTGGCTGCCAGGATCACCCAGGCTGTTGAGAAACCCAGCAGCGCAGACCTGGGACCCCTGCCCTATTCTCCAAGGCTGCCCCCAGAATAACAGCCCTCAGGCCCCTCTCCTACCCTTTGAAACTCCCCTGGCCTTTCGTTTTTCCTTCCCAAAAGGATTACGTCTCAGTCTAGGCAGCTTTACTAAAAATGCACAGAGACAGACAGAAATATTGGGTACAGGAACATCTTATTAAATAATGTAGAGACAGAAAGAAACAAAATTACACGTGTCTCCTTTCATCCCCCCCTCTCTGGCCCTGAATAGTTTAATATCGAACACTGTTATCAATATAATTAACCTCCTAAGACACAATTTTAAAGTCTTGTTTTTTAAAGCGATTTGCATTCTCTGAAGTTCGGGACATCCCGCTGCCCGGCACCGCCCAGACGGCCTACGCGGTGAGGTGAACTCGAGGTACATTTTTAGTGGATTTGCATACCTGTCTGCAATTACCGCCGGTGATAACAGCTGATGCATAATGCATGCAGCATGAAATTAGAAAAATAATTAACTTTAGGTTTTAAAAGAATCCCCACGCCCTCCCCCCATGCATTACAAGTCCTCAATGGCACCAGTAGATCAAGAGTGAAGTTGTGCGCACAGAGTTCAAAGGGCCTTGAGGTCATGGGACCCGGCATCTGGACGTCCCCACATGATCTGCCTTCATTGGCAAATAGGAAGGCCAGGGCTGGGAGGCAGACAGAGGCCTGCCCAGACTTCCCTCTGCTGCCTGGAACCCCCAGCTCCCTCCAGAAATGTGCCCCCTGCCCCCACTCAGCCCCTTGGTGTGCGCATGTCTAACTGCCCCCCAGGAACCTGCAGCAGTAGACACTATGTCCCCTCCAGCATGTCAGGGCCTCAGGTCCCACAGCTGCCCCCTGCATGCTGTCCTCGCTCTGACTCCCCAGACGGCCCTGGCCTCTGGCAGCCCCAGCTTGATAGGATTTGGGAAAGACAACTGGGCAGAGCGCTGGGAGACCAGGGGTCTCCAAAGGGGCAGCGCCTCTGTCCAGGTGGCAGATATTTACAGATATCACTCAGCGCCTGCTTTACCAGTCAAGTGCGTGCAGGGAGCAGAGCCAGGGACATGGCTCAGGGGAGGCTTCATGGAGGGGGCGTCCAAGCTGAGGCCTGGGGGATAAGCAGAAGCTGGCCTGGCGAGGCTTGAGTGGGGAAGGTGTGCCAGAGTTCAAGAAGCAGGAACAGCACATGCAAAGGCCCGGAGACAGCACAAGGGAGGGCAGGGCCTTCAGGAACCGGAGGTGGTCTGCTTCTCAGTTCCAAGAGGGCAGAGGCGAGAACTGAGCTGTAGGTCCTACCCACTCACATTCCTTTTCTGGGACTGGACCCCCAGGAGGGCCCCCCATGAAGGAAGGGCTGGAGCAGCCAGGGTCACATGGGAGGGGCCTGGTGTTGATGGGCCAGCTCTTTGTGGCCCAGACTTAGGGTCAGTTCTTCCACCCTAGCTTGGGGGAGCGGGGCTGAGGATGCACAATTTGAGGTGAGGGAGACCCCACATAACAGCAACTGACAAGGAGTCTGTGCCAGGAAGCAGCTTGGCCTACAGGGTCCCAGTCTACCCTGGAGGCACAGCCGGGGCCCAGGAGTGAACAGGGATGGCAGAGGAAAGAGATAAGCAATTAACAGAGGCTAGAACAGATTGGGATATACAGGCTGTGCTTAGGAGAGGGCATTTTCCATGTATTATCTCACTGAATCCTCAGTAGTCAGTTCGCCTCTAAGGGGACTTTATGACTACATTTATAGATGAGGAAACTGAAGCTCAGAGAGGGCAAGTAACTCGCTCAAGATCTCACAGCCTGGAAGTGGCAGAGGCAGCACTTGAACCCAGGTTTCTCAGTCCTAGAAGATGGCAGGAGCTAGGGACTGGTGGCGAATGCCCAGAATGATGTCCCAGGTCACCCCTTGGCTAATGGGGGTCTGGATACCTCCAGTCTGCGCCATCTCACTGCTCCCCTCCCCGAACCCCATCGCACGCCACGGATCCTGCTGTTAGTCACGGAGCCAGCAGGTCATAACTCACACCACGCTGAAGTGTGCAGGATTCTCACAACAATGACAAGTGACCCCGTAAAAGATGGGCGATTTACCAGGTTTAGTTTGATGGCCACATAAACCATCAAACACACAACAAGGGAATAAAAAGGCCTCGAGGATACCTGGGCAATTAAAGAGCTCCTCAGGGAGGCGTACTGTCTTCCTCCCCACCCCTAGGCCCTGCCCTGCCTTTCTGGAGCCAGAGGGCTCAGCCTCAGCCTCAGGCAGGCCTTGGGGAAACCTTGGGGAAGGGGGCGGCAGGGGAGGCTCTGCCAAGATGGATGAAGCTCACAGACCAGGGAGCAGAAAGGCCTTGGGTCCCTGCCTCCCAAATGCTTCTTGGTTATTCATCAGGCATCTCTGAAAGATGCAATTTAGACTCTATTATGATGCTGGGGCCCCTGGAGGCTGAGGGCTGTGGCCATGAGCTGAGCGGGCACCAGGAACTGATGTTCATGCCAAAGAATGCAGTCTGGCCTTGGCTTTGGCCTTAACGAGTCTGCCCCCTGCTCAGGGCACTGCTCTGGAATCCCTGAGCCCAAGGGCCACCCATATCCCTTGTGCCAGGACTCACAGCAGCTGACAGACCAGGGAGAATGTGCGTCCTCTGGCCACATGCTGGGAGCCTGGGCAGAGGTGCTCTTGGACTCAAACTTGACCTCTGAGACTGAGGCAAGGTGGCCTTTGAGCAGCCCTGAGCCTTCCTGTCCCCAGCACCTGCCCTGGCCCTGCCTCTTTGCTCATAAGCATCTTGAGACAGGACCTCCAGGCTCCATAACCTTCATAGCTGTGGCTCTGTGCAGAGAAAGGGACCGATGTGCAGCTGGAAGCCTGAGCTGGCTGTGACCTTGGACGGGCCCCTCATGTCTCCGAGCCTCAGGCTGCTCAGCTATGAAATGGGACCGAGCACCTACGTGTATGTGACAGGTGGGCACAGGTACAAATGTGCCTGTGAGGGGGCTGGGTAGGGTCTGGCCACAGGGTTGCCCCTTATGCTGGGATCTACCCCTGTCCAAATCCAGAGAGCTAGGAGTGCATGTGAGGGAAGTAAAGACCAAGTCCAAGTCCCAAGGGGCAGGGGTGTGAGTGGGGTCATGACCCACAGGCTCAGGCCAACCTCCAAAGAAGCATCTGGGGTAAGCAGACAAATGTCCTCAGCCCCTCAGGCCACGGGTGCTGGTGGGAGGCAGCTTGAGCTGGCTGCAGAGGCCCAGAGGGTTGGGCACACTCTCATCAGTCCACCTCTCTCCCAGCTTCCCTCGGGACGTCGTTCCCCTCTGGCTCCCTGTGCAGACCCTGTGCACCCGGCCCTCACCCTCACTTGCTTCCAGCCAGGTATCCTCAGCTGGCCTCAGCCTGCTTTGAGTCCACCTCATGGACAAAGCATCATGCTGCAAAGAAGCTCTGAGCGCAGTCAGAGCATTAGCCACAGGCCAGTGCAAACGGCATGAGCTGAGGGGCAGCAGTGAGCAGGCAGAGGCATTCCTCCCTTGTTTGGCACCTCGGCCGACTCCCTTCTATCTTTGCGTTGTCACCAATGCCAAGCCATACTAGCCTACACAGCCCACAGTCCCTGCCCTAGAGCACCCAAAATTTAGCTGGGGACATTAAAACACTAGTTACCAAACAGCGTGACCCGCAGCCCACAGAGTTGGGCACAAGATGCAGTGCTACAAGCTGAGTGGTGGTCAAGATCCTGGCCTAGGTTCTCCCTCAGTACTTCTCAAGTGGTCTTGAGTA
Organism: Camelus ferus; assembly: GCF_009834535.1. NCBI lineage: Eukaryota > Metazoa > Chordata > Mammalia > Artiodactyla > Camelidae > Camelus > Camelus ferus. The sequence continues at coordinate 64,740,103 of NC_045705.1, forward strand.
AGTTAATGTCTCTGAGCTTCAGTTTTTCCATCTGTTAAATGGGAATAACAAGGGCACTAACCTGACATTTGCTGGGAGGATTAAATGACTTAAATATTCATAAAATTCTAGGTGAGGTCTTTATTATAGTGTGAGCTACCATCCCATCAGAATGGAATTCCCAGTGGCTAGAACACAGGTTGGCATATGGTAGGTGCTCAGTAAAGTTCTGTTGGATGGCTGGATGGACAGATGCATGGATAGATAAGTGAGCGGGTGAATGGATGGATAGATGGATGAGTGAGTGGGTGGACAGAGGTATGAATGGGTGGATGGATGAATAAACAGTGGGTGGGCGAGTGGATGGACGTATGGGTGGGTGGATGGACGGATGGATGGAGCAGAGGGAAGCTCTATATGACATCAGGAACACCTAGCAGAGGAAGAGACATTTGAACATATTCCTGAAGGGCGAGGAGCAGTGTGCTAGTTGGAGAGGAGCCGCCCAGGAACAGAGAGACAGAAGGAAGAAAGGTGTGATGTGGTTGAGAAAAGGAGACACTCTGTCCCTGGGGTATGGGAGTGAGGTCCCGACTGACTCATACAGGGAGTTGGTCCCAATTCTGCTCTGCACATCAGGGCTGCCATCCAGGCTGGGGCCTTGGCTGAGACTCCGAGAGGCCATTGTGTCCCACACTAAAGAGCCTTTGTGAACCTGGAGTTGTAAAACAGACCTTTGCCGGCTGCATGAAGACATTTTCCCCACCGAGGTTGAAAGATAATTTCTCTTTAATTGATTTTTTTACCTCTATGAACAGTAAAGTAATATGAGAAAAATCTACACTGCAATTTTTCCATTTGTGAAAACCAAAATTACTCCTTGCAGACAATTCCCTCAGAGCGTGGACCCCCTCCCTCCTTTTATTTGTCTCTTGTCTTTAAATGCAAGAAAACTTTTTTTTTTTTTCAAAATAGCTGAAAGTTTCACGATTTGGGAAGGGGGCAAGGTGTGGAATTACTTTTCACACAACACGAAACACAAAGCCAGGGAGGGCATCTCTGCTAGAAAGAGATTTCTGTAAATGCACGAGAAAGCGGCTCTGTTGACACCTCATTCTTCTGTCTATAAGATGCACGAGTGACAAACAGGACATGTTGTTTTAACACCAGACGATGAAGCTCCTCGCTTTCCACTGCTTGCCAGCGACAATGCTGGCAGCTTCTTTTTGCAGGTTCTAGTGACGCCCACCCCACCCCATTCCCTGCTTTTGAGCTCTCAGGTCTTGCAGAAACAAGCTTTCCTTTCAAACCCTGGGTCCCAGCCAGAGAGGAATGCAAGTTTCCCGTTCCAATGAGAAAGGGTAGCTCTGAATCCATAAAACATGCCCTAAATCCATCCCATCAACACTGACCAGCCACTTTCAGCGTCAGCCGTAAAGACTTGGCTTAGTGTGAGATCTTGAAAGAAGAGACCGAAACTGCGGCCTAGCTCCCACTAAATTAACCTCATGAGGCTCACAGTCAAAGTCTGGGAGGGCCGCGGCCCTGTCTGTGTCATTCACAGGAAGGGTTTTGGCTCCCGGTGAGATTAATGTGAGCCAGGGGTCATTAGAGGCTAACCTCAGCCCGAGTGATCATCTGTGATGTAAACTTGGCACCAAAAGGGCTGCGGGGCGTGTGCCTCGAGGCCTGACCTCTGCCCTGTGGCCCTGAATATAGTGACCTTTTGATGCCAGGCAGGGGTGTGCCCGACTCACTCTCACCGCACGTGTCTTGTGCTCCTTGCAGGTGTAGAGGCTGCAAGTCAGGTGGGGCCCAGCTCCCCCAGCTGTCCACCATGGTGGTGGCACACCCCACTGCCACTGCCACCACCACACCCGCTGCCACCATCACGGCCACTGTCGTGATGACCACGGCCACCATGGACCTGCGGGACTGGCTTTTCCTCTGCTATGGGCTCATCGCCTTCCTCACGGAGGTCATTGACAGCACCACGTGCCCCTCGGTGTGCCGCTGTGACAATGGCTTCATCTACTGCAACGACCGGGGGCTCACCTCCATCCCCGCCGACATCCCGGATGATGCCACCACCCTCTACCTGCAGAACAACCAGATCAACAACGCCGGCATCCCCCAGGACTTGAAGACCAAGGTCAATGTGCAGGTCATCTACCTGTACGAGAACGACCTGGACGAGTTCCCCGTCAACCTGCCCCGCTCCCTGCGGGAGCTGCACCTGCAGGACAACAACGTGCGCACCATTGCCCGGGACTCACTGGCCCGCATCCCACTGCTAGAGAAGCTGCACCTGGACGACAACTCCGTGTCCACCGTCAGCATCGAGGAGGATGCCTTCGCTGACAGCAAGCAGCTCAAGCTGCTCTTCCTGAGCAGGAACCACCTGAGCAGCATCCCCTCGGGGCTGCCCCGCACACTGGAGGAGCTGCGGCTGGACGACAACCGCATCTCCACCATCCCGCTGCATGCCTTCAAGGGCCTCAGCAGCCTGCGGCGCCTGGTGCTGGACGGCAACCTGCTGGCCAACCAGCGCATCGCCGACGACACCTTCAGCCGCCTGCAGAACCTGACCGAGCTCTCGCTGGTGCGCAACTCGCTGGCCGCCCCGCCCCTCAACCTGCCCAGCGCCCGCCTACAGAAGCTCTACCTGCAAGACAATGCCATCAGCCACGTGCCCTACAACACGCTGGCCAAGATGCGCGAGCTGGAGCGCCTGGACCTGTCCAACAACAACCTGACCACGCTGCCCCGTGGCCTGTTCGATGACCTGGAGAACCTGGCCCAGCTGCTGCTCAGAAACAACCCCTGGTTCTGCGGCTGTAACCTTCTGTGGTTGCGTGACTGGGTGAAGGCGCGGGCGGCCGTGGTCAACGTACGTGGCCTCATGTGCCAGGGCCCCGAGAAGGTCCGGGGCATGGCCATCAAGGACATTACCAGCGAGATGGATGAGTGCTTTGAGGCAGGGGCGCAGGGTGGCGTGGCCAATGCCGCTGCCAAGACCACAGCCAGTGATCATGCCTCTGCCACCACGCCCCAGGGCTCGCTCTTCACCCTCAAGGCCAAGAGGCCAGGGCTGCGCCTACCTGACTCCAACCTCGACTACCCCATGGCCACGGGTGATGGCACCAAAACGCTGGTCATCCACGTGAAGCCCCTGACAGCGGACTCCATCCGCATCACATGGAAGGCCACGCTCCCTGCCTCATCCTTCCGGCTCAGCTGGCTGCGTCTGGGCCACAGCCCGGCCGTGGGCTCCATCACGGAGACTCTGGTACAGGGGGACAAGACAGAGTACCTGCTGACAGCCCTGGAGCCCAAGTCCACCTATATCATCTGCTTGGTCACCATGGAGACCGGCAATACCTACGTAGCGGATGAGACGCCCGTGTGTGCCAAGGCAGAGACGGCCGACAGCCACAGCCCCACCACCACGCTCAACCAGGAGCAGAGCGCCGACCCCATGGCAGGCCTGCCCCTGGCGGGCATCATCAGTGGCGCTGTGGCCCTTGTCTTCCTCTTCCTGGTCCTGGGAGCCATCTGCTGGTATGTGCACCGAGCCAGCGACCTGCTGACCCAGGAGCGAGCCTACAACCGGGGCAACCGGAAAAAGGACGACTATATGGAGTCGGGGACCAAGAAGGATAACTCCATCCTGGAAATTCGTGGCCCCGGGCTGCAAATGCTGCCCATCAACCCTTACCGCGCCAAAGAGGAGTACGTGGTCCACACCATCTTCCCCTCCAATGGCAGCAGCCTTTGCAAGGGCACACACACCATCGGCTACGGCACCACACGGGGCTACAGGGACGGCGGCATCCCTGACATAGATTACTCCTACACATGATGCCAGCGCCCAGCTCCTGCCTCCTCCTGGCTTGGCGACTGCGTGGCTTTGCCCAGCCTGCTGCCATCTGACAGAGCGAGGAAAAGAAATTCCACTATGACTCTCCCAGCAGAAAGCAGTTTTGGGAGGGTTGACAATTTTGTAGAACACAACAGTGGGGAAAAAAATTTTTTTTTAAAGAATAGAAGGCAGGAGGGGGATTTGACGTTACTGAAGACATAATTTATACCAAATGATGCCAGGTGGGGAGGGAAAGACTAAAAATAATACTGCAGGAAGGGTTAGGTTGGATTTTTTCTTCCCTGAACTGGAAAGATACTACCTGTGCAACGCCTGTGTACGCCTTGTGCTCTGTGCAGGGCCATCACAAAGGGACCGTTACAGAAGCAGCCGACGCGTAGCCCCCACGCAGCTCTCGCTGCTTGCTGCTCACTGGAGACAACATGATGGAAGGTTTCAGGCTCCTCACAAAGGAGAAGGGAAGAAAAGATCTTTTGCTATGGAGATATTGTCCTGAAATCTCTTCCTGGGTTCTTTCCATGCCATTTCCCTTACAGATTTGCAGAAATAGTGCGTCTTTCACTGCATTCTTTGAAGAACGATGTAGTCGATTAAAAAACAAACTTTCTTTTTCCCACACTAAAGCCCTCCTCAGTTCCATGCACCATACTCTGTGGAAGCCCCACGGAAGCTGTGGCTTTCCCAGCCACTTGGAGGTGCATCTATCTACCTGTCTACCTTTATGTTGTGTCTCTAAATACAGATGGGTAGATAGAGCCACATATATGGTCCTTACAGTACTTTTGGGGTCAGTTCATACAATTTCCTGAGACAACAGAGTTGCAAACATGTTGCTTTCTCCTAGAAATCATTAAGTAGACAAAGTGTGTTGGGGATGGAAGAGGGGGGTAATGCTGTTCCTAAAGGTAGAGGCATGTCTGTCCTGGCTGGGTGGCTGGGGAAACCCTGGGCAAGGAGTGCTTTTGGTTTGATCCTATCTTAGGTTGGCCAGAGCTGGGCTGTGCTCCTTTCTGATACAGAGAAAAGCTTTCTTTGACGGCCAGAGTCCTCCTCTCTCTCCTCCCACACCCCCACAGATGCAATCACCTCAACAGCTACGTTCTGAGCATTTACTGTGTGCTACATGCTTCCTCCAGAGATAGATAATTGGTGCAGGGACTTTTTTTTTTTTTTAATATCAGCTGATTAGACCTAATGGTTTCCATGGTTGTTCAAACAAAGCCCAGAAAAAGACATGAAAATTCTCAGAAAAGCCCTGGGAGACAACACGGCTTCCCCGCTAGAATGCCGAGCACTCAGCCATGCCCACCCCTGGGACTCTGCTCTGGAGAGGGAAGACCACATCTCTCTAAAAGTGCCAGCCTCCCAAAAGGTACTGACCAGAGCCCTCAGAAGAGTTAAGATTATTTTTTCCCCTCCCTCTGGAATCAATGCCACCGTCATTTATCAACTGACAGTGCTGTTTGGCGAGCCATGAGATTAAAACAATGATGAAATAATGACAGCAAATCTGGAAAGAAGAGAGGAGTGGTGCCTGGGGTTCTGATATCTTCCGCATCCCAGCACTCAGGGAACTTGGGTCACTGTCTATCAAGATGCCTGTTGTCCTGCACCCGGGAAGGGTGATGTCAAAGGAGAGACGCTGGTCTGAGGGCAGGGAGGATGAGAACGGGTCCAGATCCTGGCCGTGGCGCTTTCAAAAGGCCTCAGCTGCTTTGACAAAAGCCAAAGGCAGGAAGAGGAAGCTGAACAACAGTCACAGGGCTGCCATGACAGGCCCAGGGGCCAGCCACTGACAGGACATGAAAAGATGCTGCTGGCCCCTCCATGAAGACGGCGGGGTTGAAAGAAGTGGACACAACAGCCACGCAAGCAAGGCGGAGAAGAGGCGCGGCTCCCATTGCCGGGCCGGAGGGATGGTGTCACCAAGCAGGGGATCCCCCCAGGGAGAGGCCCAGGGTCACGGGCACAATTCATTCTCGGCTCAAGCCTTTTTCCTTTTCCTGCCTCTGAATTTTCTCATACAGTGAGGTCAGGAGAGAAATTTTTCCAAGCCTTAATTTCACATCCATGTAAAGTTGCCCTTCCTTTGGCCTGCAGAGCTCCTAGACAAAGGCCAGTTCTGATGGCTCAGGGAGGAGCAGAGGGGCCCCAAGACTAGTGTCCAGGAGGAGAGGGTGCACGAGGGTGTGGGGCACTGGCCAGGGGTCAGAAGTCTAAGGTCTCTGCTGTTTCTGAAACGTGGTCTCCTCCCTAAAGACATCACTCCTGCTTTTGGCCAGTGTCCCAGAAAAATCCGTCCCGGCCTCCCCACTGCCAGGCTCCAACCCCCATTGCCGACATGCCTGGTCCCCTGCTGTCACTCTAGGTCCTCCTTTCTCCTTTCTGTGAGCCTAGCAAGAGGTCAGATCATCCTCTTAGAGGCTAGGGAGGCATTAGGGGAACAGCAGGTGGCCATACACAGGGAGCGCTGTAGGGGAGGCCTTGCAGCTCTGAGATCCTGCCTGTGCCAGCAGCGCCCTCGGGGCTGGGCCTGGGTGATGAACTTTCCTCCCCCTGTAGCACAAAGCAGGCCCAGGCCCTTCTGGGCCTGAGGACACATCAGTGTCCTGCTCCCGGCTCTTGCACTAATGGGGCTCGGACCCATCTCACACCAGGCTGTCCCTGTCTGCCTGGCTGCAGGCATCCTCCTGCCAGTGTAAGTTCCAAAGACAGTGGAGACTCAGCTCAGCCAGGGCCCAGGGGCACCCCCTCATCTTTTCTGGCCTCAGCATCCCGACATCTTCCTAGTGTCCTTTCTGAAAGCAAGCCTCCAAATGTCTGCTGCCCCATGTTCCCCCAAGCCTGGGTTGGGGCCTGAAGCCAGGTCCACTCTGAAACCCCATCCCTTCCTGGTCCAGCTCCTCCGAACCAGCCGTGTAATATAGTGAGAGAGGATGTGCCAGGGTGTCCAGCCTCCACCTCCTGGAAGCACGGGAGGACACAGGGCCTAGGCCCCACTTCTGTCTAGAATCTCCCTTCTAGGGGTGGCCAGCCTGACCCTTGCAGCCTCTGACTAGCCAGAGCAACCTCACTGACCTCAGTGTTGATGAGTGTATTTTGTGGCATTTAAGGCAGGTTTAAAGTTTTAAAAAAAAGTCCATGACACTTCTTTGGTTAAGTGGTTTACCCCTTCCTGGTAATTAGATGTAGTGATTGGAATCTCTTTTCTATTACATGGCAATTTTCCTTTAAATTTCCCCTTAAAAAAAAAAAAAAGGAAAGAGAAGGCAAGGAAGGCAAGAGAAGGCAGCAGGGCCAGGCAAGTCATTTGCATTTTGCGAATGAGGCCTCTTGTAAGCTCAGCTCAGGCGTGGGGCCCGACGTATGGAATGCTTAAGAGATTACTAAGAATAAAATCTATTAATTAGTCATACTCAATTCCGCAGACATGATGTGCATCAAAAGCTGCTTTTCTTCCCTCTTCTCCTTCCCTCTTCCCGCGACTCCCACAGAAGCCTCCATCTTCTCTAAATTGGCTCCTGCTTCCTGGCCCGCCTCCCATTAACATGGTGGCTGCCTGGATGACTAGGGGCCCTCTGGGGCTTGGGGGCTGGAGCTGGGGCACCAGGGAGGGGACAGTGGCTTGGAAGATGGCAGCATCCCCGGGCTTCCCCACCCAAAGCCCGAAGCCCACGCCTGCCTGTGCTTCCTCTCCCCTCCTCAATGGGCACCAGGCTGCCTCCTCCCTCCCTTAGGGGTCCAGGAGGGCCCACCAGCCCCCATAAGGGGCAGAGAATGAGAAGGGTCAGGGAGTGTTTCCAGACAGGTACAGGGAAAGTGTGTTTTTCAAATCCACGGCCCCTGTTTCCCCTTCTGTAAAGCTGGGGTGGGCTAAGGCAGGGTCTAGCCTTGCCCAGAAAAGCTGGGTGCTCCAGAGGCCAAATGGGGGCCCCTCCCCTCTGCCAATTCTGGAAGGTTCTAGTTGGCCCAAGGCAGGTGACAGAGGCCAGGAGTGGGAGAGACAGGCCAGGAGAGGTTTCCTGGGGCCTCAGGGAGCTGACTAGAGCCTTGAGAAGCGAAGGAGCTGAGCAATGGGCCGGGACTGCATCTGAGCCTCCCTCTTTTACTCCCTTAGAGCTGTGGAGCAAGGGAAGGACCCCCCTCCCCGCCCCACAATGGCAGCTCGAGTCCCAAAGCCAATCCACTTCAGAAATCTGCTTCCTGCTGAATGCGCCAGGGAGGACCGGGTTTCTGAGCCTCGCGCTTATGAAAAATACAAAAGGAAAATCGGATGTGGCAGACAGGGAGCGATGGAGCCGCGAAGGCGACTGGGAGAGAGCTGGGGTGTTTGCTGGAAGGAGGGGCCTGGGGGCCTGAGCCCCCGAGGGCCGGGGCTCGGCCGGGGTCAGTTGTGGGTGTCCTATGCGCCGTGCCCCCTCTCACTCAGATCAGTACAGGTGACGGGCAGCGGACGCCTGGTGCTGGACGGGCGCCAGGGTGAATGCTAACAAGCAATTCACAGCCTGCACAGGCCTTCCAGAGCGCAGACAGAGGAGGCATCTCTTCTTGAGGAGGGATAAGGAGGCTCAAAAATGCAAATCATTACCATTTACAACCAAGTGAGTCTGCTAAATTGATTAGGAGAGATTAAACTCCTTGGAGGTGAGGGGAAAGGGAGATTTTTCACATTTCATGAACCTGCCCCCAGTGGCTGTAGGCAAAGCAGAGATTTTCTGGGCCTGGCTCACAGGGAGCTGAGGGTCTCTGAAGGCTGACACCACGCGTGCCCCAGCGCTCAGGATACGCTCGGCTAGATGGAGCCGGGGCTCGAGCTCTGAGGGCAAGGAGTTCTGCCTCCAATGTGTGCCTGTGCTCAGCCTCTGGGACGGGGTTGGGGGTTATGTGGCCCACACAGATCATTCAGAAGCTGTCACAGCGCCCCCCCCTCCCCCCAGGCAGGATTCTGCCCCTGCCCTCCAGATCCCATCTGCCTTTGGGCTGAAAAGCCAGGGTAAGTGGCCAGACCAGTCCCTTAGTGAGGAGGACTCTAAAGCCATGTGCCTTTCTGCTTCCTTTCTGTTCCAGGGTGTGTCTGTCTCTGAGTGGTCCCTGCAGCCAGTGGAAGGGAAGTGGGGCTACTGTAAAGGGAAATCTGAAGGTCAGGAAAGAGAAACTCTGGCCCAGCAAAAAGAAACAGGTAGTGAGCTCTCTGTCACTGGAGCATGCAAGCACTTGATGGGGAGGTAGCAGATATTTTCCTGCCTAAGCCAAGGCTTGGTTCTTTGACTTACTCTATCATCCCTGAGCACCCTGTAAGGAAGATCTCCAGAGATTGTTCAAAACAACCAGTGTCCCCTGAAAATCACAGGTCGGGGCCATCCTGCAGCCAGGCCACTCAGCACCATCAAAGAGCTGCTTGTGTCACCAGGCAGCCTGTAAAATTCCAACCTCAGTGTCCAGGAGGCCCCTGGAGAGGAAGTACAGACACGCGCTGCCCCATCTAGGAGTCTGGACGGGCAAGGGTGCAGAGGGCGACCTACCACCTGCGGCTGGCTCTCTTGGGGCCACCTCCCAGGTGCAGCTGCCTCCTGGGTCCATTCTCATGCCAGGCCCCTGTCCCAGTGAGCTTCCTCCACGGTCCCACCAGCTGTCCTCCCAGCTCAATTTACTCAGCGCTACCGCTGCTGCTGGCTTAATCCATTCCCAGCCCAGCCAGGTTGACGGCTGCCTGAGGCACTTTTCATTCTACGACTTTAAGCATTTACCATTTCTTTTGAAATGTTCCAAGTAGTTGCCTGAAATACCCACATTTGCTTCTTTAAAAACACTCACAAGAAGATCCCCTTGGCTCTTGGCTCCCCCTCCCTTCCTCCCTCCCTTTGCATTTTTAATACAGTTTTTCTCTAGTTTCAGAAATTCTATTATCACTGGGGTCAGGCCCACTTTCTCACATTAATATGATTTACAGGTTTGCCCAAGACCCCTGATGTCTCAGGAGCAAAGCCTGCCTTTCTCCACTTCTCCCCTTGGGGACATTGTGCCCCGGACAGAGCATCAGCCCCAGGGGAGCTGCTGCCTGCTCCCCACTGGAGAGTCTGGCAGGCCAGGGGCTTTTGGAGACCACTGTCACTGCCCCCTCCACCCCGTTACTGAACTGCCAGCTTGTGCTGGGCACACTGAGGGCACAGGGGGACCTGTGGGGGGCTGACCCAGCCCCCACTTCCTGGCAAAGCCAGCACCTGAGACACTGTGGCCACCTGGAGACACCACAGTGCTGAGGCCCCTGTCCTTCCCACACCCACCCACGCGGCCCCTACACCTGAAAGCCCAAAAGTCCACGCCTGGAGAGTCCTTGCAGGAAGGTCTTTGCTGTCATCCCCCCTAAACCTTTTTTACGGCCGATGCTAGGTCCCTACGCGCCTCCATGCCAGCTTACTGAGGCCCAGCGCAGCGCCTGGCACGCAGGGGTGTCACTCATCTCTTCCTCCCTCCTCGCTTGCCCCTCGGGCTCAGTGCAAGGGGCCCAGGCAGGTGTGTTGGCAACAGCCTTTCTCTCATCCTGCACCAGCCCCACTGGCAGTCTGGCCCCAGGAGAGGCTCCTCCTCCCTGAAGCATCTCACTTCCCTCTCCCTGGGACCCACCCATCTCCAGCTGTGAGCCTGATAAAGAAATCCTGCCACTTGTTGAGATCTGGTCACCAGCCTGGGTGACTTGGTTCCCTCTCTCTGAGCTGAGCTCAGGTGGGTGACAAGGAGGGCAGAGAAATGGGTGTCCCCCTTGCCTGACACTCCCACTGAGAGGTCCTGCCCACCTGGAGGAACTAACCAGACTTTTCCCTCAAGACAGAGAAAGATACGCAACATGAGCCAACAATCAAAGCCACAGCGGACACGGGGCCACCGCCCGCTCACCTCCTGGACCCGGGGGTCCCGGGCACCTCTCTCCCACCCTGTGTGCAGGACACGCTTGCAGAGGGTCCCAGAGACCACCCACGTCTGGCTGGCCCTGTTTTCAGAAGGTTCTGGGTGCCCAGGAGGAAGACACACAAAACCCTGAAATGAGCTTAGATGTTTCACCTGACCCAGCACACCACCTGCCAGCCGCCCAGCAGCCTCAGTGGAGAAGCCCACCCAGTGTCCAGCTCACGAAGAGGTTTATCATCTGAGAGGGAGAGAAGCTGGAGAGATGGTGTTGAAGGCTGGGGACAGGCCGCGGCTGCAAACACGGGCGAGCCGGAGAGACCGCGCAGTGGTGCGGTTCTGCTGGCTGGAGTAGACGCCCCTAATTATGACTGTCACAGGCAGGTGTGGACAGGGAGGCAAAGGAGAAAAGTAAACTAAAGGAAACCCCACGCATAAGGACCTCAGAGCAAATGTTTTTTAAGAGCCACCAACAGCAATTCCCTTTCCCAATGTTCAAAGGTTCCTTGTATCTCGTGTGGGGTGTTGTGCTAAAGCGCTTTGCTCCGTGGAATCCATCCCCGGCAGTCTGAGAAGGAAGAGATCAGGAGGGGTCCTTGGTGGGACCCTGGAGAGTGGGGTGGGTCCCTCTACTGCAGAAGGTGGATGCCTGGCCAGCTGAGGGCACAAGGAGGGCAGGCCTGTGACCAAGGTCCCTTCTGACCCGAAGGCTCCCTGCCAGGGGCACTCCTGGCTTCCCCTGAGCCCTGGCCCTTCCCCACCTGCAGAATCAGCCCTGTGGGGCCACTTGGCCACCTGCTCCTTGTCTTTTTCCTTTTTCTCTGAAGGGCAAAGCAGTCTCAGGGGTCTGAGTGGTGGGACTTCTGCTCCTGCCTGCTGCCACCAGACACCTGGCTGGCGGCCCCAGCCTGGCCCCCAGACCCCGGGCTCCCTCCCCACCTCCCCACCAGACACCCACCACGACGACAACACAAACCAAAGTGCACTGCGAACCGCCCTTGGGCCTCCTTCTTGTAGGTGCCTTGAAACTTCAATGTTGAGATGAATGTGATGAACTGTTTGGTCCTATTTTCTGTTTGTCTGTTTTCATATAAAATGTCCAAGTCCACTTTCCTTGTCCTTTCTTGAAATAAATAGAAAGATTTAACTTTTACAGTCCTCTCAGCTTTTACAGTGACTCTCAGCTCACTGGCCCAGTGTGCCTGGGGCCCAGATCTGTCACCTACATGGTCTCGGCTGCCCACACCCTCTCCCCAGGCTCCATCCCGAGGGTCAGCCCTGCTATTGGGTCCACTGGCACACTGGTGGTGGCTGGACGGGATGGAGGCTTGGGGTGGGCACCAAGGGAACCAAAATAACGATTCTGCCACAGGACGGAGAAAGGAGCTCTGACCCCATCCCACAGGCCCTGGGGAGGGCGACCAGCAGCTAAAGGCAGGTTCCAAGAGGGTTCCACATGGAGATGTGTTAATAGGAGCTGTGGATTATCCTGCAAGAGGCTCCGGCCACCATGTGGGCACCCAGATAAGCCTGGAACTGTGCGGGCATTGGGGACATAGCTATTCCTCTGCCTGGAGAATGCCTGCCTGGGTCCCCCCACCCGATGCCCCGCATCCCCTAGACACACCCAGTGCATTCACAACTCTCCAGGCCTCGCCTGATATCTCACATCCCAAAGACAGGGGAAAGGAGAAATATTATTGTCAATGAGAACAATAGCAGTTTCTGCTAAATGTAACCTAAAATAAGAACCCATTACTTCTGCCTTAGATCCAATTTCACATCTGGATACGGGTTAATGAGCTTTTCTTATATTCCAAGGAAGCAAAGTTATTTCTGGATGTGCCTTGATGGTGGGTGGCCTGGCTGGGGTACATGGGGTGCTCCGATCTCACAGGTGCCTCTTTCCCCTCCATCCTCTTCTCTCAGTCCTCACTGCTCACCCCCTGTGGGCAGGAACAGCCCAGAGAGACTCTTCCAAAGGGCAGCGGACCAGGTGGGCTTCAGGGAAAGGACCAAGTCTGTTTCTCCGACCTCTTCCTAAGGCCCCAGCACACAGTGGGAGCTCCGGAGGGCCGCTTGCTCTTCCTCATCTGAGCTCCCCTCCCCAGGGCTGCCAAGTGATTTTTCTAGAACATGATCAGCCAGCCAATCAGTAGGTATTTACTGAGGGTCTACTATGTGCTGGAGTGGGGCATCCTTCCTGCCTCCTGGAGGGAAACGGGAGCCCTGACCTGGTCGGGGGAGGGAGGCTCCCTGGGGAGCCGGGTTTCCACTGAGGGCGTTTCCTCGGAAGAGAAGGACTCGGAGGGGGCCAAGAGACTGACACATGGCCCGTCAGAAGCTCTGAGGCAGGGCAGGACGGCAAGTCCAATTCCATGCCTCCCTCTGGAAGACTCCGCTTCCCCTGTAAGCACAGGACTGTCTGCTGAGTGCAGTTCATTCCCCGTGCAGGCCCCGACCTGTCCCGGGCTCCAGGTCTGTGTTGTGCTGACCTCTCAGTCCGGATGCCGTGGAAGGCCCTTAAAGGTTCAATTCAGGCATTGCCTCTGGAAAGGCCGCCCCCTTCTACCCCGCCCAGCCTGGGTCCACACCTGCTGGTTCTCATCTGCACAGGTGACTGGTTCCAGCACCTCGCTCTCTAGGGGCCCCTGGCGGGCAGTTCTCACCTTCCACCCCTTCAGATCCCAGAGGGCACTGTCCCGACCCACTGGAGGCACCAGAAACGTGAAGGGAGCGGGTGAGTCAATAAACAGCAGCATATCGATCAACCAACCCATCAGTCAGTCAATGTTCAGTCCAAGGCGGGGACTTTCCGAGAGCGGCAGCCTGGGCCTCCCAGTAATGAGACGGTCTTACTTCTCTCCGTCCAGCCTCTCCCAGAGGGCAGCAGGAGGGGGGCGCGGGGCTCTCCCAGCTCACCTCACCCTCCACACCCTGGCCGCCGCGCCACAAACCAGGTGCCCAAGGGGCCTCCTTCAAGCCGGGGCAGGAGGGCCAGTTTCCCAGACTATGTTCCTCAGGCCCCAGAACTCATAGAAGTTCTGCCCAGGAAGAGTTCATGGCCACGTGCATTAATGCCACGGCTGTCCTTGGAGTCCCTCAGAACAGGGTTAGACCCACAGACTCCACCGCTCACTCCCTGTGCCTTAGTTCCCACCCCTGTAAAACGTGTGCATGATGGCAGCCCACTGCTCATGTTTACCACCATGGCAGCACTGACCCTGCTGATGTGTGCTGGAGCTTCTGTGAGAGGACTGGGCGCTGGTTTCCCTCTGCTTGCCCAGGGAGTACAGGCCGCATCCCGGGCGCCCCCAGGGTTTACCCAGCGCCCCCAGCCCCTGGGCACAGAACCAGGCTGGTGCTTCCCGCAAGGAGGCCCAGGTGTCTCTGCAACAGCAAAGTGCCCCCAGTCTGCACAGAGGAGCAGTGTCCAAACAGGACCTGGTCCTCCAGCCACCCCGACCTCACCTGAGGTCTGTGGCCGGCTCCCGAAACCTGCCAGAGGGAATCTCCGGCTGACCCGAGCTTTAGGCTGCAGGAGAACAGGGGCGGGGGTGGGGGCACGTTAGGTCTTAATTAAGTGGCCCAGGGACTACAGGCCCAGAGATGGGCCCCACAGGAGGAAACCACCAGGAACCGTGGAGGAGGTTCCAGGATCAGCATTTCAGGTTAGTGGAAAGATCCTCCAAACATCACTGGCCCTTTCTGAAGTTGTGCGGGTGGCCTGAGGGGTAGTGAGCCACATCCTCACAGGAGAGCAAGCAGAACTGGCTGGTCCCTGAAGGGGGCGTGAGCTCTGGGTGGTGGAGGCGACAGACTGACGGTGAAAAGCCCCTGTCTCCCTGTCATGCCTTCAGATGGACCCTGGGAGACAGGGTGGTCTCCCCACAAACCCGGGAACCCCTGCTGCCACCCCCGCTCCAGCCAAGCCAGTTTCCAGTCTTTTCCTTCACAAAGAAATCTCAGGACTCACATATCACTGAGGTTACAGACATGTGTGGGGTAAGCCCCCCAGGTAGCTGCCCTGAAGCCGAGGGGCACCCCGAGGCCCAGGGCCTCTCTTCATGTATCCAACTCCTCCTGCTTGGTTAGACTCAGGACTGAAAGTTCCAGTTCAAGTAGGAGAAAGAGTGGGTGGCCACCATCCCCATCCCTAGACCCTGCTCTTACCCGGCTCCCACAAGGTTCCAGAAGCTTCCCTACTCCTGTTCCCACTCCCCAGGAGGCTTCTCAGGCCTCGCCAAGCATCCCAGAGAAGAAGTGACAAAACTCAGGAAAGGTCTAACACTCCAAATCCCACCCCGTACCCAAGTTCCGTGGCCAGTGCTTAGCACTCTGCATTTGAGGTCCTGGACGGGTCTGAGGTCCCCAGACAGTCCCGAAATGCTGCCTCAGAAGGTCAGGGTGGAGCTTGCTCATCCACTCTCAGGTGCCCACAACCAAGTGTTCCCCTGGGCCACCCAGTGGCTATTTCCCCTCCCTCCTCCACATTCCTCATCCTCTTGTCAGCACCTGCTTTGGCATGGCCCACCGCAGCTAGGTCCAGCACCAGCGCCTCCGCCTCCAAAGGACCCTCTCCTCCCAAGGTGGGGTAAATAGGTTCCCTAGAGCTGCTAACTGACAGCACAAATGAAATCTCGGTGCTCCCCCTGCAGAGATTTACAGGGGAAGTGAAATCTTATTTGCGCTGCTGCCAAGACTGGGACGCGATGAAATTATGCCTCGGAAAGAGACTGGCCGGCCCCCCGCGGAAGCGGCTGCATTGGAGATGGGCTTATTAAAAGCCACAGTGGCCACATTTCAACCTGTTTCAGGTGTTAAGTAATTTACTGCCACCCAGAATTCAGTGGCAGGTTTTTATCAGTTTTACTTCCAGGCTGCAGGCCCGGGAGGTCCCTGCATAAGGAACTGCAGGTCTAAATGTCCCCTGTAACCCCAGTACTGCAAGGGAAATCAGGGAGCAGGGACCTGGGAGGGGTAAGGGTAGGGGCTGGCGTGGCAGCAGATGCCCCAACTCTCCCCAGGGTTATACCAGGCTTGGCCAAAGCTCAGAGTGACAAGGAAGGCTGGCTCAAAGACCCCCCACCCCACATTTCGGGGCTCAGTGATTCCCCCAAAGACACTGTAGGTGTTTTCTGAAGGCAGCTATAGTCTAAGCTCTGAGAGAGCAAAGACTACCTCTCTCAGGACCTGACCACCATCCACACGATCACCAAGTCTTTATTGAGCACCTACTGTGTGCCAGGCCCCGCTCAGATGTGGACACAGCAGTGAGCAGGACCCCAAAGACCCCTGCCTATGGACCACACATTCTGCTGGTAAGTGTTGAATAAATATCTGTGATTGGTTGATTAAAATATCCAAGAGGCAAACAAGCTCTTGAAAGAAACATTGCTGGCATGGGGGGCTCTGGAGGGAGCGGCAGGGAGGAAGCAAGCCCATCTGACCGGTGTCTGCTCTGTGCCACTGTGGAGGCCACTGCAGCAGCCCTCGAGGCTGGGACTCCCCAAGTCACAGACAAGAAGGCTCCGAGCCACCGGGTTCCGTGCTGTTCACTGTTCTGCAGAACGTGCAGTGAGGGGCCCCCGCCCCGTCCTTCCACGGCCTTGACACTCGCACGTTCACAGAAAGCCAGGGACGGGGAGCCATATGGTCTGGGGCCCCCAGGGTCACGAGCCTTGAGCACCTTCTCAGCAGTGCTGGGCCGAGGGCCCTTTGACGCCTGCCAGCTTCGGGGGATTAAGCCTATTACTGAGGCTCTGGGGGCTTATATGACACCCTTTCTGAGGCCCCCTTTCTCCACCTGTTTTCAGATACTCCAGGAAGACCAAGGGGAATCTTCAAAGACCAGGCTGAGCCAGGAGCAGAAATTCTTTAATTAGCTTTCTCTTGGATCGGGGCCCTGGCAAATGGATTAGTTGTGGCGGAGCCGGAGAAGGGGAGTGCAGTCCCTTAGAGCTGAGATTACAAGCCCAGGGTGAAGGGCCGAGGGGCCATCGCTGGGGATGGCGGCTCCCCAAGGGCTGGCAGATGGAATCTGTCACCAGGAAGACTCGGGAGATGGGCTCAGCGAGGCCTTGGTCCTCAGGAAGCTGGCATGGATCGACGCGTAGCACGGCCGGGCTGTGTGCCGGGATCTCTTAATGAAAGTGCTTCCTTCCCGTGTGCCTGCCCAGATCTGGAACTTCATAATTAGGGGGGATTTCCTAAAGGGGTGCGCATCTGTGAGAGGCCAGGCAGCATGGCCCGATGGTGCCAGGCGCCAGACATCTGTCACCGTGTTCCATCCTCGCTCATCCCCGTTTTCAAGCAAGTAAACCAATGCCCAGACCTAAGGAGCCTGCCCAAGGCCACAGTGACAGAGGTTAGCATGGGACCCAGGTCCTGGCCCATTAGGTGGTCTGACTGGGGATCTGTGAACTTGGAGCGAAAGGCTCAGGTGAGCCACCACCAGAAATCACTACAGGGAAGTAAGCCTCCCCAGGCAGGTCTCCTCCAGGAAGCCCTCCCCGACCACCCACAGCGCCTTGGAGTCCCCATCTAGGCACTTACACCCCATGCTGTCCCCATTGCCCCCACCACACACTGAGTGTCTCTTAGAGGAAGAGGCGGGCCTTCATTACTCCATACTCTCCGAATGAAGTAAGGAGGCTGTGCCCTCCTCAGCTCGGGGGGGCTGGAAAGAGAAGACTGGCTGAAGGCTGGGCCTCAGGGCCAGGAGGACAGGGAGGAGGGAGCCAAGAGAAGAGGCTGCCAGGGATCCCTGGGGCCAAGCTCAAGGCTGGGGTCTCCCCCAGGCCTGGGCTCTCCTGCTGGCTG
This sequence comes from Camelus ferus, assembly GCF_009834535.1. Classification (NCBI taxonomy): domain Eukaryota; kingdom Metazoa; phylum Chordata; class Mammalia; order Artiodactyla; family Camelidae; genus Camelus; species Camelus ferus. The sequence continues at coordinate 64,757,690 of NC_045705.1, forward strand.
GCTTTGCCCAGGGAGGCGCATGAGGGGCAGGTGGGCAGGAGGAGGAGTACTTGGAGACCTGGATCCCCGGATCCCCGGGACTGAAGCCCTTTGAAGTAGGACATGCGCTCTCCCCCTTGAGCTCGCATCAAAGGCAGCTCTGCTGTGGTCTGGCCACATGGGGCTCAACAGATAAGGGCTGTCCTCTTAGGGCAGACAGAAAAAGAGTGATCAGGCCCCCCTGAGCAGCCGCCCCCCCGCCCCCACCTCCTTCTGGCTTCCCTGCTCCCGGTGCAAGACACTGAGCCACCCCGTGTCTGGGAGGCTTCCCCAGCTCCCCCTTCCTGACCCTCCCGACAGGTCTGCCTCCAGGATCAAGTCACTGCAGGTAACGGTGAGGCTTCCAAGGTGTCCAGCAGCCTGGGCCACATCTCCCCTACTCCGCCTTGCAGCCCCAGAACCCAGAGCCTGATGAGTGAATAAACAGCCATGCTACAGAGCAGAGTACACGGGAGGGACGCCTAACCCAGGTCAGGGCAGGTTCCTGAAGGAAATGACATCTAAGCTGGGACCTGGAGCATGACCAGAGTCAGCCAAGTGAAAATGGGAGGAGAGGGTGCTCCTGGCAGGAGGAAGAGCCCATGCAAAGGCCAGTAAGTGAGAGAGAACATGCAGTTATAAGGCCTTGAATCATTTAGCTGGGCTGGAATGGAGAGGGTAGGAAAGGTTCTGGGGCCAGATGGTGTGGGTGTGCCAGCCAGGATGCTCAGGGAGCCAAGGTCACTATTAGGGCAAGACTTTCCCTAAATCAAGGATCCCAGGGGTGTTGGAAGAAGTCATGATAACAGCAAGGGCCGCCCAACTCTGGGGGGTCCCCATTTCCACTGTGCTCTCTATGAATCCCCCCTCCCCCCAAGTTGTGCAGGGCAGCCCTGGCACCAGCCATGCGGTTGCAGAGAGAGTGGAAACCCAGAGGCACTGCCCAGCAGCAGGGAATGGCATGCACCCCACATGAGGCCAGGCCCAGGAAGACCACAGCCAAAGACGCATGTGGACCCTGGGGCGAGGGAGGTGGGAATGAGGCCGGTGCCAATGCCCACAGGAGCGTCTCCAGCGACAGGCATGGCAAACCAGGGCCAATAAAGGCAGTGGTGGCGGCCCTGCTGAGACCTACTGTGAGCAAAGAGGAGTTCTACGTGTTTTCTGGGACAAAGCAAGTGTTTCCAAGTACCTACAATGTGCTGGTTTGGTGGGAGCCACAGGGGTGAGCCCAGGAAAGCCTGTCTCCTGCTACTGCTACCACCGCCACACCACACGTGCACATATCAATACTTCCAGCCGCAGCATCCTCCCCAGGGACGGAGAATGATGACTCTTATTTCAATTAGCCTCTTCCTGATTACCGGCGAAGTTCTGCATCTTTTCTCTTGCTTACTGACCATTTGTTTTTCTCCAACTGGGAACTGCCTGTCCACATCTTTTTCCCATTTTTCTTATTGATTTGTAGGAGCTCTTCGCATATCAAGAGAGGAGGAAAGCAGCAGCCTTGTCTTGGGGCAGACCCTCAGGGCCTCCCTTGAGGGTCCTCAGGCCTGGGGAAGGGAGGGGAATTTATGTGGGGCTTTTGAATGCCCCCACTCCATCTCTACACCCCGCCCAGCTCCTGGCAGGCCAACTTTGCTGGAAGACAAAGTACCTTCTGCAGGTGGGAGCCACTGCCAGCCCTGCATCTCAGCTGGCAAAACCCAGAGGGCTTATTTTTCACTACACTGAGAATTCTACACTGCCAGTGGCTGGCGGGGTTCCCAGATGGCACCCAAGGGGAAACAGCTGGTGGAGCTGGGTGTCTAGGAAGAAAGGATGACTTTCACGAGCCCAGCCCAGCTCAATGGGAACCAGCCTGCAAAAGGGGCAGGTCCTGAAGCCTCAGGCTGACCCTCCCATTAGAATTCCAGGGCCCCCTCTGGTGCACATCATCCCTGCCCCTCTTCCAGCTATGACAGTCCCTAAAAGGTGACACAGGTGTGGAGGACACATGTTAGCTCTGCCCCTCACCCTCGGCCACCTGATCTTGCAGGGCCAGATGCAACCCTGCGGTTCATTTCCCTCCAGCGTTTGCCATACATAGTTCAGCAGACGAACAACAGAGGCCATAACACTGATTTCCAAAGTCCATAAAGGCAGTAACCTTTAGGGAGTCGGGCAAAATAAAGCCCCTCATCTCCCAGAGTAATGGCTGCTGAGAGCCCTTACGGGACTCCTCCTGGAGCTGGGGGTGGCAGGCGTAGGGCCAGCCCACAGACTTCCCTGCACCAGGTGATAAACCACTGCTCAGCACATGTTCCAAGGGGTCACAGCAGCCAGGGAGGCTGCAAACTGCCTGCATACCTTCTCCCTGACTGCCCTTCACTGGCTGCACTGGCTCCCCCAAAACCAAGGAGGGCTCATTAGCACCCTGTGCCCACCCATCTCCCACCTGTTACCAGGCTCCCAATAGAAGAGCCAGACTGCAGATTACAAGCAACCAGCCTGGTGCCAGCCAAGGTCACCCCACTGCAGCCGGGGCAGGAGAGACTGTCCATACTGAGGCGGGCACCTTAGGCAGCCAAACCCACTGTCCTGCTCTTCGCCATACTTGGGTTAAGCCCTCCGGGAGGACAAATAACACCATCACAAAGGTGGCTGCCATGACCTCCACATAGCAGGAGGGGGATGGGGTCCCCTGACCACCCTCAAGCTCTCCAAACACCTCGATCCTGGGTTGACACCCTGGCCACTCCCCAGAACTCAGCAGACGCCTAGAACTACGAGTGGTTGCCATGAGCCCACTGCCCCTCATTCATTCACTCACTCAAAGACGATGTGACATAGTGGAAAGTGCCCAGGATCTGGTCCAAAGTTCCTGACTTATCTGAGACCAGTCACTTACCACCCTAGCACCACTGCTTCTCAGTCTGAAAAGTGGGAATACTAGAAGCCACCTTCTAGGTCATTGCTGTCATGATTACCTTGGGCTCACAGAGCTGCTAGATGAGGGGGGACCATTGCCTGCGGCTGTGGGGCAGGAGGCTGGGCTAAGTCTGGGGGCAAAGCATAGGGGGCAGGCCTGCCCGCCAGAGGGGAGGGGGCCTAGGTAGAGACAGGGGGATGGACGAAATGACCCCAACAATCCCTTCCAGGCAAGGATGAAACAGGGTCAGGAGACAGGACATCCAGATCCCTAAAAATCCCACCTTCAGGGCAGATCCATTGAATAGCCAACAGCTCCATGGACAAGGATAAAGGAGGGGACCACCCCCCCGGTCCTGTGGGGCCCCCCACTCAGAAGTCACTCCTCCTTCTCCAGGATTAAAACATATCGTGACATGAAATTAGCCGCGGGCTCAGCCTCTGGCTTAACCACAAAGAAGTGGAGAGAAATGAGGCTCTTCTAAACAAGGATGCCCTCTGCAAAGCGGATCCTGCGGTCTCCGTGGGAACACGAACAGTGGGGGAGTAGGAGGCCAGCCCACGGGAGCTTGGGGTGGGCTCTGCGGGGCTCTCCAGGCTGGCTGTGGGCTGAGAGTCGGCATTTGCATGGAGAGCCTCTGTGGCTCTGGAATTTATGCAGCTGCCTGTGTGATTCCTAAGGCGAGACAAATCTCCAGGCCGCTTTTCTCAGCAGGAACAAGTCTTTTCTTCAAATCGATGGTGACACATTTTTAAACTCTGATATTAAGGAGGGAAAGATTTTGCTGGCCCCCTGGGGGCAACCCTTATTAGTCACTGGCTCATCTGAGAGAAGTCACAGTGGCAGACCCAGTGGGCCTGAGCAAGGCAAGCAGCCCAGAGGCCAGGCCGCTGACATGAGTCAGCGAATGGACCGCGATAAACAGGAGGGCAGAGGGGCCTCCCAAGTCAGGAGCAAAGCAGTGCACTGAGAGAGTGAGACTGGAGGGGGCTCTGGAGCGAGCTATGAAGCATCTGCAGGGGAAATAAAGAATAGTTGGGAGAGAATAAAGAAAAAAGGGAGAGAGTAGAAAGAAGGAGAAAGAGGCATTAAGCTGGAGTATATTTGAATTTCCAAGTTTAGAGTTACAGAACCTGAAGTCTTGTTTCCCATTTTGCTATGGCTGCCAGGAAGCTCAGGGCTGCTTTTCATATTCAGTTGCAACAGATTTGTTACAATGGCCTAGTTTTGAGATATCTTCTGGATGGGGCCATGGTAAGTGCCAGGAGCCAAGCTGCCCCAAGCAGTCACCAAGAACATAAAATACAAGGGTGGGGATGAACCATGGTCCTTCCACGGTTGACCAGACACCAGTATCCCATGGCAGGTGGTAGCACTGAACAGAACCAGGAACCAGGTGAGACGCTGGCAGGTCAGAAAGTATGTCATACCAAAAACATCCAGGCCAAAGGGTTCCAGGTGTGGCCAAGAGCACAGGGCACATTCTTATGAGATGCCCAGGTCAGCATCCTCCCCTCATTTATTTCTTTTTATTCCTGGTTTAATGGTTCCCCAGTTTTATTACGCCTATTTTTCAGTGGAAATAGGTAGGTTAAACATTTTAAAAAAAATCAATTCCAGCTCAAACGCCCACTTGCTCAGTGATAACAGTCACCATTTATTGAGTTCCAGCAGCTTGTTGGGCATTTATACACACCTCCATCCTCTCAGCGACCTTTGGAGGGGATGTCACTCACCCAGGTTTACAGACAAGGAAACGGAGGCTCAGAGGGGAGATGTATCCTGGTCAAGGTCAAAAGAGCCAAGGCAGCCCTGTCCTATCTGTCCTCTGACGTGTCTCAAGCCCCAGAGCCCAGCACCCTGCTCTGTGCACCAGAGGGGACTCCCATCTGCCTTGTTAGGAGGGAGATGAGTCTGAGTCAAGGGCAAGGCCAGGGAGGCACAAGAGGTGGTCAGGTGACCCAGAGAATTTTATCACCCCCTGGCCCTGCCTATGCCACCCTCGTCCCCTCCCTGCCAAACCCCAAGGCTTTGGCTACAACCTGCCCCACCTTTGTGTGACCCATGAGCCTCACCAGAAAGTTCCCTGCTGGCTGCCAGGCAGGTTTCAGCTCCTTTGACAGAGCTGCAAAGCTCCCATCGCAAATGTCAATTCTGGGCCATTTGCTTCGTAGATTTTAATGTTCCTGTTTCTCCTCAACATACTCAGCAAGGCAGCTCTTGCTTTTCAAAAGGGATGTGGCGTTTGATGATGTTTAAACCTACGTGAAATACAGCCAGGCAGCAATAATAAAACAGACGCAAGGCCTGCCGGCAGGGGGATGGCTGACAGCCGGGCCTCTCTCTTCCCACATGCTACGCGGCCACCGCAGCTAAGCTCCTATTTTTATGGCAAGTACAATGTCCGAAGGAGGAGGGGGGGGCAGTGATGCAGAGGAGGAGGGTGGGTACCGCTGTACAAGGACCACTTGTTGCCATTGGGAATGGGGTGCAGCCGATGGGATTTTAATGAACCGAAGCGGGGGATGCCAGCAGGCCATGTCCGCCTGTGCTTGCTGCCTCCCAGGCCCATTGTCAGACCCAGCATCACATCCCAGCACCTGTCCTCCCCCGGAGCTGCAGCCCAAGCTCCTGATCCCCAAGTCCTCACTGGCTTCTGACACTCCCACGTGGATATAAATAGCTGCGGTCCCTTCCCTGCCCGGTGTGCATGCAGCAGGAGTCTCCCCCAACAGCTGTGCCCACTGGGCAGCCTGCTTCCACCCAATGGTCCTTGGCTGTGATCAGTCATTAGTTCTCGTCCTTTTGTGTCCCTCCTGGGGAGCTACTGTGCAGACATCCTTGGGAGGCCCCCACCATGGAGGGGCACTGGCCATGTGCTGGCCCTGTCCAGGGAGGGAGACCTGGGATCACCAGACCGGCCCCTGCCCTCTAGGGGCTCCAGTCTAGCAGGTGGTGCACTGAGATACCTCACCAGTAAGAACAGTAGTTGTCACTGACTGAGCCCCTCCAGCGCACAAAGCATTACAGGCACTAACTCATTTTTCCCTGTTTATCCTCCCATGAGGTGCACATGTGGAAACTGAGGCCCAGAGATGCAGTTAGTGGAACCGGATTTCATCCCAACCTATTTGGTGAGCAGCCATGGCCCTAGCCTCCAGAGGCCTCTGAGGCCAACCCATGCTGCACGCCTGGGGGCCCTCCAGCCCAGGCTGGACCACATACCCACCCCTAGGACAGCCGCACCCTTCGCATAAGTGAGCAGTCGAGATTGCAGGGTAAGGGAGCCCTCAGCCCACAGGAAACATGGCTGCCAGCAGGGCCTGAGGAAGCATCAGTACAAATAATTTGCAAAATAAATAAATGAGCCCAAAAGGTGAGCTTCTGAAATGCATGAAGACCCCTAAGGAAGGGAGAGGGAGGGAGGGCTGGAGGCTGCAGGTGGCTTCGGCTCTGCCAGCTCGGGCTCAGCTGTGGCCATCGAGCTCTGACAGGGAGAGCATCAGTCAGCACCCCCACGGTGGGGAGGGGGAGCACCCCCTGCCCCGCCTTAATGGCCGGCGCCTAACAGGCTGTTCCCATGTGACACACACCATCCCCGACAGAAGGCAGAGAGGGATGCTGACAGCCCCGCCGCAGTGGGGAATGAGTGGGGCGAGCCCGCCTGCCCTGCATGCTCATGGTCAGGAGACCCCAAATCCAAAGGGCTGGCGGTCAGAAGAGGCCCTCCCTCAGCCTCTCTGGGCCCAGCAAGTGCTCAGCTCACCACAGGGAGGACAGGAAGGAGGTGCCCTCAGCATCCCCGTCCCCAGCCCAACCAAGCACTGGGCACGCAGCAGGCCCAGTTCCATGGGTCCGAGCACCCCACCACCACCCAGAGAAGCAGCAACAATCGCAGGCACAAAAGCTGGCATTTCTCGGGTTTCCTCTATCCCAGACGCTGTTTGCCCACCAATTGTCTTCTTGCAAACTCACAAGGACCTGGGATGTGGGTCTTTAGTGCACTCTTACCCCCGTTACAGATGAGAAAACTGAGGCTCAGGAAGGTGCAGGGACTTGCCTGAGGTCACACAGCTGGTGCCCAATGGAGCTGGGACTCATACCCAGGTGCAGTGTCCTGTGATGGAGACTCCAGGGCAGATGGGGCTGTCTGGAGTGGGAGGTGGGGAAACGAAGGCTGATCCTTCCACTCTCTTTTAGGTCATATTATGTCCTAGAGGCCACCCCAAGTTGGGCTCAGGCCTGGTCTCATCCAGGAGTCCCCAGAGTCAGGGTCTGATACATGTGTGAGCCCACTCGAAAGGACTGGAGACAGCAGATTCAACCCAACACTCCTGCAAACAGCACTGTCTACACAGAGCTAAGCGTTGAGAGGAAGGCAAGGGGCCCCTGGTTCCTGGGGGATCCCTGGCTTTCACGTGCTGCGCCAGACCCCCGTCACCTCCTAGGGACACAGGGTACCCACGCGTAAAATGGGCAGGCAAGCCACAGCCTCCTGTGGTGGCCTGAAGCCGGCTGGGCAGCCCTTTGACAAAGCGCTGGAGGATCATTCCGGGAGAGCGAGCCAAGGGCTGCAGATCCAGCCCTTTTCATGCTTGGCCAATTTAATGGTCCCCATTAATTTCAAAACACACACATTCCCACAAGCTCCGGCCTCCTCAGCTCAGTGCTCGGGGTGGAAAGCACGTCAGGGACACAGGCTGGCACACAGGCACGGGTGCTGAGGCCAGGCAGCCTCAAGGACGGGGGAGCTGGACAGAGCATACGCAGGCTGCTCAACAGGGGGCGGTGGGCAGCGGAGCCCACTGGCCTTTCCTAACCACGTGTCTGCTGTGATGGGAAGAAAAAGGCCCCGGAGAAAGGGCCCAGTGCTGGCAGTCAGGAAGGCCTGCTTTGCCACTTCCCTGCTGTGTGACCCTAAGCGAGTTGCCATCCCACTCTGGGCTTCAGATGCTCCCGTCTTCCCCTACAAGACTGCAAATGCCTTGGGGGCAGGCACGGGGTCACTGAGCCTCACAAGCAGTCTTCCACTGTCCTCGCCTGCACAATGCTTTTGTCCCTTCCAGCCCTGACTGCTATGACCAACCAAGAAGGGCTGGATGGGGTCTGGGCTGGGGCAGGAGGAGGGGGCCCAGATGGGGTCACTGGTTCATCCAGTCCCTCCCGCTGTCCGACCAACTCTCAAGGGCCTCTGATCACTCATTCATTCATTTATTGAGTCTCCCAGGACAAAGGGTCATCGGGTCCAGGGTCCACGGCCCACCTTCATGTTCCCTATAGAAGGATGGGAAGGATCTGGCTAATAAAGAGAGACTTGGCAGAAGACTGTAGGGCAGAAGGACCTTCCAGGATCCTCAAGTCCTGCACATTGGCCAGAGCTCGGCTCACTGGACCAGGCCCTGTGAGCCCTCGAGGGAATCTCAATAATTCAGGAGGGATTCATCATTTATGAATTTATGTAACCGCTTCTCGACCTTGTGGAAATGAGCCGCCTCCTCCAGCAGTGGTGGAAATCAGGCCTTGGCATTGTCTCCGGTGTCCTGGACTTTCTAACGTGGGGAGGGTGCCACCTGGACCCCAGGCCTCCCTGTCGGCCTCCCAATCCACTCTGCCCCTCATCCCAAGACTGGACCCAGAGGGAGCTTCTGAAAAAGCAAACTCGATTGCTTCCCTCTCAAACCCCAAGTTCTACAGATGAGGGTTAGATTCCTGGCTCAGCCCTTTACTCAGCAGTGTGGCCCCACACGTGCCTCAGTCTCCTCATCTGTAAACTGGGGGAAGAGTAGGGTGTGCCTCAGAAATGAGGTGATGTTCCCATGGGCAGCCCCCAGCCCAGAGGGAACACACATAACAAGCTCTCCCCAGAGGCAGGGCTCTGTAGGGGGTGCCCGGGGGCAGGAGCTGGAGGCCACCACAAGGCCTTGTGGGGCCAACAAACCTGGACCCATCTTTCCTGCATTGACCACCTACTGCGCCAAACACCCAACCCACTTGTCTATTTCCCTGTAGTGAGGACAGATGACAACACACTCGAAGTTTTAAACCAGAAAAGGGAACAAAGAGAAGGTATTCCCACTCACCCTAAAAAAATGGGTGATTTCCTGGAGACTCTGGAGCCTGGCAAACCTCCCTTCCCCGTGCCACTGCTGTTTACCTGTGTGGCCTTAGGTAAATTGCTTCAAGTCTCTGAGCCTGTTTCTCATTGACACCTTGGGGCTGATATAACACCAGGAGGCCAGGAGAGGTGGCGTGGGGTGTGAATACGGCCTAGACCTAGAGGGGGAACCTCAGCTCAGGGGGACTTCGGCTCATTCCAAGACCCCCAGAGCTTCTCCTGACTCCCACCTGCCTCACCGTCTCCCTGCCAGCACTCTCCCTCTCTCCCCCTAGAATGTCCTTGTCCAACTACTGACTCAGCTCCCCACTTTTCAGCTCAGGTGCTGCCTCCTCCAGGCAGCCTTCCAGATTGCCTCCCACCCTTGCAGGTGCAACTCCCATCCCTCCTACACTCTGTTGTCCCTTTCCATTCATATGTTTCACTCTACATTTGGAAATTGAGGTTGAGTCTTTTGTAGTCCAGGGCCTACCACAATGCCTGGTGCACAATACACCCACCCGTACAGCTGCTAAATGAAGGGCCACACATGAGTTCGAATTCTGACTCAGTCACCTGCTGAGCTGGGGCATGGACTCTCTGCCTCTGAGCCTCAGTTTGATCACTGGAAATAGGGATCAGAATCCTGTCTGCCTGGCAGGGAAGCCAAGTGGTCAGCACGGAGACAGAGGTCTCAGCTGTGCTCCCCTGGGGCCAGGTCCCGTGAGTGAGGGCTCACAGGTTCCCGCCCACCCTCTCTGCCCACTGCAGAGAGGTTGCTGCTGAAGGCGGCTGTGGAGGCCCGGCAGGCAAGCCTCAGCAAACACATTTAAATCTGAAGTGACAGATAAAGCGATTTATGGCGACAGTTTAGCGTCAGATCACTTCCCACAAGGCAGTCAGCATCCCTCGGCCCTCCTGCCTGCTAGTCCATCAAGGCGGTCTCTAAATCACTGACTCGGAGCTGTGGCCCAGAGACAGTGAGGGGGCCAGGCTCTTCGGGCCCTCCGGGCAGCAGAAGGGGTGAAGCAAGGCTTGGGGAGAGAAGGGTGATCTAAGCAGCTGGCAGATTTTCACAAATCAAAGGCCCAAGACATAAGGAAACAGGGCTCCACTTCATGCCTTATTTTAAATAAATAAGCAGCTTAAAAATCTCCCTGTGAGGCCAGCTTGTCGCCGTGAAACACGACACCTGTTCTGCATGGTCCAGCCTGCATGCCTGGGCCCCTCAAAGGCTCCCCTGACCCTCCTTGCCTCCCGCCACCTCCTCGCAGAATTAATTGGTCCCTGAGGCGTCGCGTGGCACTTTGTTCAGACCTCGCTTCCAGTGCTGTGTCACATTATATCCTACTTAGTTGCTCTCATGCTGACTTCCTGATAGTAATTTACTGGGGGCTTGCTACGCGCCAGGCCTGGGCCCTGCACCGGACGGGCCTGAACTCACGCTATCCTCACACTCACCCTGGGGAGGGGACAACGATGCTCCATTTTTCAGATGGGGAAGAAGAGGCTTGGAGTGCTGGGATTTCGACCTGCCCTTGGCCTCTGTGCCCAAGGCCCCAAATTGCTGGCCTAGGGCAGTTTTATGGTGAAAGATTCTGTCTGTGTTTGCACAAAGCATCACATTCACCCCTGCTGTGTCCCATTAAGCCCTGAAGGCCAAAGCCGGCAGCAGGACCCTGGACTGGCCAAGAATGAGGGTCTTTCTTTGTACTGGGACATTTCCTGCCTGGGACTCAGCAGTCTGCTGTGAACTAGGGGCCCACAGGCACAGGCCTAGTAAGCTGGGAAACTCAGGGGCACGGAAGTGACCCAGTCAAGGTCATGCTGCCTCCCTCCGCTGACCCTCCACCCTGTGGCAAAGAGAAGACATTAACACTCCAGGAGACCTACTAGACCAGAGCTTTCTCTGGCAGAGATGCCAGGCATGGCTATCCCCAGACACAGCCAGGGGGACATGGGGCCAATCTGGAGAGGCAGGCACAGCCCCCTAGAATCTCCTGCTCCAGAATGGGGGCCTGCAGGGGCTCCCTGGCTGATCTCGCCAGCGTGGCAGCCCAATTTAATTAAGATGGATGCAGTGTGCCCCCATGGGCAGGAGCCGTGGCAGGCACAGATGGTGGGAGCCTGAAACTCTCCAGGCTCTGCCCGAGCAAGTGGCCTCGGTCAGCAGCCACTAGGGCGGGACCAAGGATGGCCCTGGGAGGCCTGCCCTTACCGAGGGCGGGAGGGGGTTTGGTCCTGTCCCCTGTGACCTCAAGCCCTGCCACCAGCCAGGCAAACACTCTTCTACTCTCTGCTCTAGCCTCACCTCCACATACCATATGACATACATCACACCACACACACATCACAGCCACACACACACCACATACACCCCCAATCACATCTCAATTACCAACAGAGTAGGGTAAAAATCAGTCCTGGACTTCAAATGCTAGGGGGACAGTTAGGAAACTCTGCTTTTCCAAAGTTGGGAGTGAGGCCATGCGTGGAGCCAATCTTTGGAGAGGGGAGGAGTGAGGGGGCAGGCAGGGAGGGCATGTGGCCCCTGCCTTCTATAAAGATCCCTAGGTCTTCTCCAGGGAGGGGAGAGCACCCACAGGGCAGAAGAATCCCCAAGCCACGGCTCTTCAGGATGGAGAGGGTTCTGAGGGTATCGACCCTTTCTCTCACCAGCCCTTCCCAGCCCCTCAGACTCCCCCTCCATGATCCCTGCAGCTGGAGCGAGGCCCAGGCAGGATGGCACCTTCCCTACTCCTCCCCATTTGGCCTCAGGCACAAAAAGAGACCCTCCCACCCCCAGAAAATCCAGATGCTCCACAGGGGACCTCAAGTCCCCAGCCCAGCCTGACTCCCCACCACTTTCCATGGGCCACCAATCCCGCGCAGCCAACACTGCCCTTGGTTTCAAAAATAAAATTAAAAAAATTCCCACCCCGAGATAATTGCTCGCTCCTTTTCCCCATTGTGGTGGCTCCGCGGAAGGCGCTGGGAAGCAATTATTCACGGCTAATGATTATAATCAAGTCAAATAGAATTTAATGGACACGTATTCTCTTCCTGCTTGAAACTTTACATATGAATTAAGCACATATGGGTTTCACGAGGCACAGACCAGATTTATGCAGCCCCGAAAAGCCTCGCGTTGCCGCGACTTTTATTCCGCTAATAAACAGGCTGATTTACGGGCGCTGCTGGGCTCGGGAACCGCGATCTCTGCTGCCCCCTGGTGGGCGGCGGCCCCCGCTGCGCCAAGGCCGTGGGGACCCGGCGGGGAGGAGGCTGGAGGGTACCAAGCCCATCAAGGACCCGCGAGATCTGATCGGTGCTAAGGCCACCCAAACACCGGGGCTGGGCAAACCTGGAAGGAGGGTCTGCAGGGGATGCAGACTATATGGAAGCCCCACATCCAGGACCCGCCTCGGCCGTTTTCTGGGGTTCCAGGCCGGTTCTGAGTTCTCCCCATGAGACTCTTTCTCATACACCAAGAGGTATTGAGTAAACTGAGGCAGGCAGGGGGAGGCTTACACTGCTCATCTGTGGGAGAAGCCCAGCATCCCTTGGCATCCCTAGGACAGGGCTGATATCCAGAGTGACAACGGTGGCATCAGTTCCAGCACCAACAACAGCAGCAGGTGCTGAGGGCTCAGTTCGTGCCAGGCACTTGCGTGAGCATCACAGTTTATGAGCATCAGCTTCTAATGCCCCCAACAAACCAGTAGGTGGGTTTTCCACCATCCCCATCACACAAGGAGGAAGCAGAGGCCCTAGGAGTTACATGGAGAAAGGGAGACCCCAGAGAGATGCAGCAAACACTGCCATCCCCAGTCCCGGCAAATCAAAAGAAGCCGGACCGAAGTCCTTTCCAGAGAGCACAGGAGGCTGACAGAGCCGCCACACTCTCAGGAAGAGCCATTAATCATGCCTGCAGCCGCACGTGTGACCTCCAGAGCCCCCACCCAACTCCATCTGCATCCCAGCCGACACCCTGCCTTGGTCCCCATACCTTGGCCACCAACCACCAAACTGGCTAGGAAGGAACTGATAAGATGCCCCGTTTTTCCCTCTGACCACTTTGCAGCTCAACAAAAGGACCAGCAGGGTGCCTCCCACACCCTTGCCAGTGACTGACAGGGCTGGGACACCAGGCAGGGCAGCCTCATAGGTCTGCGGCACTGTCCCCTCAGCCGGGACCCCAAGGCTTGGTCCTTGCACCTAAGGCCAGTCCCTCCAGGGTCCAGGCATCAAGAAGACCCTTCTCCCCTGGGCCACTATGACATCTGCCAACCTAGCTTGACCTGTCTTAGCCCCATGTCTCCGCAGATGGAGACCTCACTGCCACCCACTGTCCTAGTGGCCCAAGGGAAACACAGCAGAAGAAGCGCCAGCAGAAACTCAAAGGTGACCTCACCTCCCTCCCCGCTCGGAGTCAGAACTCCTACAATCTTGTGCCTGGTCACCTGTGTACTGAGACAGGCAATGTTGGGGAAGGGAACACCCGTGTGACCACATAGTTCTGCGAACACCACTGGGGAGATATACAGCAATGCCACTGTCGGAAATGCAACCGAGACCACAGACCCAGAGAAGCCACCTCTCTCCAGGTATCCTGAGCCCAGTCACTGAGCGAGAACAGCATGGGCACCACCAAGACCCAGAGTCCCTTGGCCGCTCCACGCCCTGGCCAGCGCCAGGGTCAGACAACAGCTGCAAGCCCAAGGGTGAGATGAAGGAGATCTGAGATGCTCCTGGGGGTGCCTGAGACTGCGCAGGTGGGGAGGGGGCTCGCACAGTGGGGCTTCCCTATGAGTCAAATCACAAGATGAGAGGGTCTGCCCAGGTCTGCAAACCCTTCTCTAAGGAGGAGGCTCCTTCCTTCAATGCTTGGCAACCACTCACCCTTGATTCAGCCCCTACTCGCCCTTGTCTCATGAACCACCTGCGCACCTGCTAGACTTGACCCCCATCTTGACGCCACACTCCTAATCTCCAGCAGACAACTGCCTGGGAGGAGAGCAGCCAACTTCCTCCCTCTCCCAAGAGGGAAGAGAAGTAGCCGGTTCCTCGACTCATCACAATAAACTGCCAAGCCAGCAAGAGCCACAGCAGGAAGCTGAGCATGAGTGCAGGGGCCTCTGCCCCCACCCCTCCCCTGACATGCTCCCCCGACATCCTCGCCTGCCCCAGTCCGAAGTGGGAAGGGCTGGCAGGAGGCTGAGGAAGGAAAGCAGTGGTCAGGGGCATCTGCAGCCCCCAAGGGCGGACCACCCAGATCTGGCCTCCGCCTTCCTGGCAGGGCAGCTGGCACAATTCCAAATGCAATTCCTTCCCAGCCGCTAATGGGTCTCAGAACTTCGAGGCAGCTCGGCCAAGGCGCCCCCAACACGATGGGTCAGGGTTTCAAGGAGAGAGGAGTCTGCGCTGTTGACATGCTGGGCTCCCACGGCGCCAGCAGCCCATCCCCATCCAGCCACCCGAGCCTCACTGGAGCCAGGTGGCGTCCACTCATGCCTGGCATAGTGATGAGGCGGCCACCCTGGTCTCTGGCTCAGGCCAGCCAGAAGCCCCCACTCACCCGCATTGACGATGGCGTCCACCTCCAGCTTGGTGATGTCACCTCGGAACAGGGAGATTTTCTCATTGAGTTGCTTGTCTTTCTTGTACTTGGGCTCCTCCACCTTCACGGTCACTCCTGGAACAAGCAGAGGCTGGGGGTGGAGTCACAGGCCAGGCAAGCCCCCATCAACCGCTCTCTACCTCTGGAGGCAGCCTGCCACATGGAGACCAATGAACCCGGAATGACAGCCCACTCTGATTAAGCACCTACTATGTGGAGCACACCCTCATCTCCCTAAATCTTCACGACAATGTTACACTTGGGTACAGTATTAATGCCATCCACCCCCATTTTACAGACGAGGTAACGAGGCCCAGGGAGGTTAAGTGACTTGACCCGGGTTCCCCGTTACCAGGCATGCAATTTGCGGGGCCGAGATGCTCACCAGCACGCATGCTGCCGGCAGCTACACCACAGCGGCAAAACCAGCTCCAGCTGCCACGGGGTGGTGGGTCTAGGGCTCAGTTTCCCAACAATACAATGGGGATAAAAAGTGAATCTGCCTCAGGCTGTGTTAATAATTAAATGCGGTGATGCTGCAAAGTGCCCCACACCTAGCAAAAACCCAGTAAATGCTGCTGCCAGGTCTTGGCCTTGTCTGTACGATTCTCCCAAGACTTGGATCTGAAGGGGCCACCAGCAACCGGCCGGCTGGGCCTCCCCAGCCCAGGGCCTACCTTTTGCTGTCTCCTTCCATGTTGGGATCTTCTTCAGCCTGACAAAGTCCCGGCAGAAGTAATGTTCCTCCCGCTGCTTGTCACTCAGGCCTTTCAGAAAGGCTGCAGGGACAGGGCGGGGCGGGCAGGAAGGAGAGTCAGGTGGGCAGGGAGCTTCCCCACCGCCCACAGGACATTTGCCTCCTCCAAGGATGCAAACCTCCTTCCCACAGGCACATGAGGAGGGGGCCCAGCGGGAGGGGCCCCTTAGAACATCTTGCCCCGCCCTCTTTGTTAGAAGGGGAAACGGAGGCCCACAGAGGTGGAGGGCGTCTGTCAGGCATCAGACCTGAGTTCAGAATTCAACTCTGCTACTTTCTAGTCGTGTCCGCACCTCTGGGTCCCTAATGCTTCATTTACAGAATGGGGATGAAGACAGCCCTTGCAGAATAATGTCAAGCTTATTCATACATGCTAAAGCCAGGCAGGCTGGTGGCACTGAATCAGTTATATCAATCAGTTACATCATCATCATCATTATTTGTAGGCTGCAGGACACAGGGAGCCAGGACAACGTCCTCCTCAACGAGCCACAGGGCCAGGCAGATCTGGTGCCTGTTTGTGATGTCGCCCCAGCTCTGGCAAAGGGTCCCCCACAGATAGATGCCCAGCTGGGGCCTCCCCCAGCACGAATCAAGGGAGCAGCTGGAACTGTCCCCATTTTACAGATGAGGGAACAGGTTCAGGGAGGTTAGGAGGCTACTCATGGTCCTGCAGTTGATAAGTGGGAAGCCTGGCCCCTCATCTGCTCACAGACTCTGGGTCCACCCAGGCTGGTTCCCTTGCTGGGGCCCCTGGTGGCACCAGGCAGGGAGCACCGACCGGCTTAGAGGCATCTCTCCTAAGCCACGGTCGAGGCTCGTGGCTCGTGGGCTCCCCCTGCCGGCCTGAGGCCAGTTGCGCAGCCAGGCTCTCAGCCCAGCCTTGCCCCCTCCACCACACGCTCCCGAGAAAGAGCAGCCCCCAGTGATCACTAGGAGAGGGGACAACCAACACAAAGACCACAGACAAGATACTCAAACAGCGTCAGAAAGCGTGCAGAGGTGGGAGGGCAATTTGAGGGGGTGGCGGGAGAGGTAGGGTTAGCCTGCTGGAGCCTTCTGTGGAAAGGCTGCGAGGGGCAGGTATTCAAGAAACATGTGGGTCCCCTGTTGTCTTGCCAAAGTCAGTGCATCCAAGCCTCTGCTCCTAAGGATGTGTGAGGAGCCTGGAAAGGGCCCCATTCACACTCTGGCTCCACACAATGGTGAATTATTATAGAAGGCTTGTTCCACCCTGAATCTGCTTCAACTCCTGCTCAAAGCAGAACCACACTCTCCAGCAGCCACTTCCCCACCCGCTGCATAAACACCTACCACGTGCAGGTCCTGCTTTTGGTGCCTGAGATACAACCCCTAACAAGGCAGACGTGGTCCTTGCCCTTGCGAACTTACAAACCAGCAGGGGAGGCAAACTCACACTCAAGCAAGCAATCCAAACTTCAAGAAGGGCTATGGAAGGGACCTTCGGGGGCTGGGAGAGGCAGTATCAGGAACCCCAGTCCCGGGGGCTTGGCTGAGACTGGGAAGAGGAATGAGAAGTAGCTGGGCAGGGAAGGGTGTTCCACCAGCTGGAACAGTATGTTGGCTGAAATCCAGGGTGCAGGGCAGGGGTCAGGCACAGAGGAAAGTGACCCTGCCAGGGGCACCTGAATCAGATTTAAAATGTTTCCACCAGATAGAGATTAAAAATCACCCCCTCCCCACCTTCTCAAGGCTCTGCCCTCCCCATGATCTGAGAAACAGGCCAAGGGCTCGGACTTGAATGCTCCTCTCTTTGTGTGTTGAGGAGATGGTGGTGGGGGGAGGGTGCTGGCATTTGAAGGAACTGAAGTGCTTCTCCAAGCCTTGCTTGTCTCCTATAAAACAGGGATACGGAAGACTCTCTCACATTAAATGAGAAGCAGAACAGGCCTAGTTGGGCACAGAGCCAAGCACTCAGCTGCCGGCAGACGGTACCACCAAGCATAGGACAGGCCGGGCTCCACAGGCTGTGCCTCTCCCTGGTGGTTTGAATAGACCAGTCAGTTAACACTCACCCTCACCATGCATCAAGCCTGGGAGGCACCAGGGGTCTAACTGAGCAGAGGGGAGGCCGAGACTGCTTCCTGGAGGAGGCAACCCTAATGTCTCTGTTCTGCCCCAGAGCAGCAAATCACTAGAGAAAATCTCACAACCAGGCAGAGGCTTCCTCTAAATTCTTCACCTCCCCCAGGTGGCTTACTCCATCTGCTGCTTGGGAAGTGGGTCCTCCCTCCCCCTTCTCCCTCTCCCAAGCCTACCCTGCTCATCCTCCAGGCCATCCAGCCATCAGATGCTGCCTCCTCTCCCAAGCCAGGAACCCCCACACACACCTTCCCACACCTCGTCCTCCTTCAGGTCACTGGCCACCAAGGTCCCTCCTCCCAGCCGAGGCCACAGGCTCCCCCTCCTGTCTGCCTGTCTGCCCTCAAATGCCCTCTCATGTACCCTGTTGTTTAGAACAAACCCTCCTTCGAACTCCGCATTCCACGCCCTGCAGCTGTGGCCTCATTTCTCTGCCTGCCCCCTCCACTGTCTCCACTCCTGGTCTCCACCTCCTCCCTCTCTTGCTCCCCTTAGCCTCACTTCTTCATCAAGGCCAAGGTCAGAGGCACTACACTAGCCACTTGACCCTATGAGGTGGTCCTTCCTGGCCTCCCGGGTGCACTCAGCACCCCCCGCTCCTTCTTCCTCACCAGGTCCCCATTTCTGGATCCCACACAGCTCACTGGTCCTCCTTCTCAGTCTCCTCACTGCCTCCCCCTTCCTTAATCTACACCTCTCTATGGGTTTTTGCATCAGTTCCACGCATTCAAAAACCCTCTGTGCTCATGATCCCAAGGCTGCACCTCCAGCCCCTTGTCTCTTCTGAGCATCTGCTCCCCAAGGCCTGTAGCCTGCTCTCATCCTCAGACTCCCTGTGTGCAAAACTGAACTTCCGGCTCCTTCCCCACAAAACATTCCTTTTTCACCCTTCCATCCTCCCTCCTTCTCAGTGAAGAGCCCTTTGCTAGGGTCTTTCTCTTATTCCCCCTTCCAACCATCTGTAGGCTGATTTATCCCCAGAACACAGAGAAACCAAGGCTTCTGCTCTATCATTGATCGTTCCCTAGACCCTTCTGGAAGCCCCCCACTTCCAGGTGGACTCCCTGTGTCTATCCTATGGTCTGCTCCTAACACAGCAGCCCAGAGACCTTAGGAACGGAAGTCAGAAACTCTCTGTGTAAAGCTCAGTTCAAACTCTAAGTCCTTACCTGGGCCCATATGAGAGCCTGCCTCTCTCCCAACCTCCTCGTGTGCTGCCCTCATGGCAACGGCCACATCACTCTGCCTCCTCCCCCTCCACCTTTCAGTTCCCCCAATAGCCAGGCTGTTTCCTGCCTCAGGGCCTTTGTACCTGCTGTGCCTCCTGCCTGGTCTTCCTTGACAGTCCCCTCCTCGTGGCCCTTCCCACCTCCCAGAGTAGCTGCCTCCCCGACCATCTATGCTTTATTCCTTACTTGACCTTGGCACACAGGGATCTGCCGTGTTTATGTTGGATTCCTGGCACCTGGCACAGCATAAGGCATGTGTGAGTGTCCCTGGGCATCTGTGGGATGAATCAATGAACCAAGGAGCTGAGACCTGAAGGTTGACAGCAAGTTTGCTAAGAGAACAGGGTCTTCTGGGTGGAGGGAACAGCGCATGCAAAAGCCCTGGGGTTGGAGAGAGCACTGTGGTGGGGAAACGGAAAGAAACCAAATGGTTGGACAGGAGAGCAAAAGCAAGGCGGTAGCAGCCTCTCCGGCTTGTCTGAGGCATGTGCTGGGGCAATGTGCCAGCCCAGGACCAGGCCACAGCTGTGATTTTGATTCTGCTCTCGCTCCTCAGTCCCACTAGGTTTGGGCTCATGAGCTCCCAGCATCACGTTCACAGGCAAGGTGCCCGCCCTCTCAGCCTCAGCTTTCTCATCTCGACAATAAGGGTAAGACAGGCCTTCCCTGGCACCCAAGCTTGCTGCGAAAGAAAATATTTTATAAACTGTCAAGAGCAATATACACACCAGATACACTCGCTCCTTCCTGTGAGTGAAATAAGGCCCAAAGAGAGCAAATGAAAACGAAACTTAGGAAGGGAAACATTATTTTTCCAACTTGGGGCATAGCAGGTGGAGGAGCTTTTTAAGTTATTTGGGTCCCCATATTTGTCATCTTGCCCAATTGTGAGTTCAGACATCCCCCCTCCGAGGCCTCAGCGTGCCCCAGGGCAGGTACTCACAGCAGGCTGGACCTGTGGCCAGACAGTGAATGCACCTGCTGTGACACTGGAGGGATGGGTCAGCCAGGCCCCAGACCCACCCCATAGGAATCCAATGAGGGGAGCCCTTCTGGCTGGGGCAGGCCCCCCATGGACCCAGACTGGGACGCCCAGAGATGACTCAGGTACCTTAGCAGACACCATTTGGCTGATGCCACCACCTTGCTTGCTTAACAAAAAAATGAAAAACCATCCCTGGCCACAGGCAAGCAAAAGGAAGTCGGGGCGGGACCCAGCCCAAGGCTCTCTCCTGCACCGACCTCCCTGTATCCATGTACTGGTCTGAGTGGCCCAGCCTACCCGGCCCCCTCTCTCCAGCAAAGTCCAAAAGACAGCTCCACTCCCTGGAGACGGCAAAGGAAGACTGCCAGAGCCCCGGGCTCTTCCACCAGCTGTGACTTGGGGACACCCATCAGCCTGCCCTTCCAGCCTACGGTCCCCAAGTGCACACCTCACGAGGCCAGCATGCGGGGTGTCGTGTCCTCATCTCCAGAACAACACTGCGACCTGGCTGGCCCCCGAGGAGCTATGTGCTGCACTGATATGATTTATGGGAAAGGAGGAGCCAGCCGAGCAACCGAGCACAGTCTTCACGGCCTCAGCATCAAGAGCGGAGGAGCAGCAGGACCCGTAAGCCAGGCATATGCCCCACGCGTTCATAACACGCTCCACCTCCCTCTGCCAGAAGGCCGGGTGCAGACTTAAAGCACAAGTGAGTTTTATTTTTCTTATAAAAGATGTACAACATACATTTTAATCCTCTTTCATTTTTGGAGAGGCGAGAGTATTTCACAGCCCAGTGAGACAGGTGCTGTAAAAGACGTTTGCAGTAAATTTTGATGGGGAGGCCTGACCCCGGACGAAGCTTTCAGCGGCTCCTGGGCATGAAAGCTGGGCTGGAGGAAGCAGGCTGCGCCAGGACCATAAAGAGCAGTGGGCGAACGGGAATTCAATGATGTGTTTTAAGAAGTGTCTTTATGGCACTTTGCAAGACGGCACGGAGGGAGGCTCCTCTTCTGGAGGAGGCCAGGTAGGCAGAGCTGATGCCCTGGGAACATGGCGGCAGGGGCATTCATCACCTGGGCTCACCATCCCCCAGGAGCAAGGACTCATCAAAGCCCACAGCACAGGAGACAGCACGAGGAGCTTTTCTGCTCTCCCCAGGCCTCCTCACCTCCACTGCACTGGGATGTGCCAAGGTTGCTTCCCCAGAAGACAGGTGGGAGAACCCCCCCCAACCCGCTGCCCCTATTCCCAGGTGTGCCTGGAAAATTTCCCGGTTCGGCAATCAAATCAGATAAATTATCCGCTGAGTGAAGTCCCACAGGGATTGAAATCAGTCCTCCTCCTGCCCCGTGCAAACAGACTGGAACACAGGAGCCCTATCCTGAGCCACCGGGGGAGGAAATAGGGCTCAGAACACGTGGGTCTGGGCTCCAGCATTTGAGACCACGAGGGAGACAAGTTTACAGGAGCCAAGTGTCCCCACAGCCAGAAGAGAGCAGAGAGAGGAGACAGGCCTGAGGGTGACAAGGACCTTTGGCCCCCTTTGGCCCCCTTGTACAAAATTTCTGATGTGCTCCCAGCACAACATACAAATCAGGTGCTGCTTGTCCCATTTTACAGATGAGGAAACTGAGGTTCCAGGAGTGTGGAAGCAGTGGTGCCAGGGCTTGCCATGTCTGATGACACCAATGCCCATTCTCTTTCTAGCACACAGCTCTGCCCCTACTGCTGGTCAGAAGGACGATCTGCGCCCTTCTCCTGGAGGCCAGGCCCCTCCTATGGGGACAAAGCCCCCAGATACCCCAGTGCTTGACCTTAAGTCCCCTCATGCCCAATTCCTTACGGCAGAACTGTTTCCAATGTGGGGCTAACGGGTATAGCTTAGTGGTAGAGCATGTGCTAGGTGTGCATGAGGTCCTGGGTTCAATCCCCAGTGCCTCCATTAAGGGAAAAAAATAAAATAAAATAAAATAAAAATCAAACAGTATGTTAAAAAAAAAAAAAAAAGACTGAATGTCTCCTAACCAGGAAGGTCCAGCCTGATGGTATTTACTTACATAGAGGGATGGTATTTACTTACATGGGCCAGCAGAAGTGGGCAGTTGGGAGGAGAGTATGGCTCAGTGGTAGAGCTCATGCTTAGCATGCACAAGGTCCTGGGTTCAATGCCCAGTACCTCCACTAAAAACCAACCAACCAACAAACAAACCTAATTACCTCCCCCCAAAAAGAAAAAGAAGTGGGCATTCAGCTTGAAGATGGAAAAAAGGAATGCCCAGAGCCCAGGCAGAATTTGGCCATCTGTCCAGAAGACTCACTGGCCGTGGACTGAGGCATCCTGCACCCGGGGCCAGGAGCAGACACTCAACAGGTGCAGTACATGGACTGAAATACCAAGCAACGGCCCGGGAGAAGGGCATCCTTGGTGGGTAGGTGCACCCCTGTCAGGGAAGCTTGTCCAGCCTGCCCCAAATCATTCACCCAGCTCCCCAGCTGAGAACACATGCTACTGAGCAAACTTGAGACTATGATTTGGCTTCCACATGGTTTTTCTACAGGGAATACAGGGAGAGAAGATCCTGCCCAGGCACAGGTGAGCTTCCAGACTTACTGCTATAATATTTCCTTACCGTGAACTGTACCTCAACCTTCTGAACTATACCTCAGTCTCTTGTGAGTTTGGTTACTATGTGTCAGTCTTTGAAAGAGGATCATCTCATGTACAGACAGGCATTTAGGGGCCTGTGTCGGTATATCCCTAAGAAAAAGATGAGCACATGTCCATCAAAGACATGTACAAAGATATTCAGAGCAGCTTTATTCCCAACAGTCCCCAACCAGAAACCAAACGCCCATCACCAGGAGACTGGGTATACAAACTGTGGTACATCCATACCATGTAATATCACACAACAATAAAAAAAAGCAAACTGTCAGTACAGCCAATAATGTGGACAAATCACACAGATGTTAAGTAAAAAGAACTGGATGTGCTGTATGCCTCTGGTGATATGAAGTTTAAGAAAAAGAAAATAGATAGGAGAGTGATTAGCTGTAAGGGATACTGATTGGAAAGGGGCTAAGAGGAACCTTCTGGGGTGATGGCAATGTTCTCCATAAGTCAGATACTTAGGTAAAAGTACACTGACTGTACACTTAAGGTCTGTACATGGAGTGTACTTCACTGTACAATATAACTCAGTGGAATGTGTAAATTGTAACAAAGAAAAAGTTTGAGGGGTCTTCAAGGATCAAAGTTTGGACCCAAATTAGAGGCAGAGTCCAGCTGGGGCAGCCTCCCAATGTGGTGGTCTTAAAAATATGTCCCAGATTCTTTGATCCTCTTTCCTTCCAAAGGCAGAAACCAATTTCCCTCCTCTTGAATATGGTCTGGACGCTGTGACTTCATTCCAAACCCTGAATAAAGCAGAAGAGACACGGTGGGACTCTGCCCCATGTCACAAAAAGGCACTGTGGCTGTCGGCTTGGTCTCCTCAGGCGCCTGCTCTAGGGTCACGTGCTGGGGGATGTCAGCTGCCATGTCAGGAAGACACTCAAGCAGCCCCGAGGTGAGGAACTGAGACCTTTAGCCAACAGCCATCTGGGCAGGGCTCACTCTAGCCCTCACGTGTCCTAGTGACCTCCCGAGAAACCCCGAGCCTGACCCCCCAGCTAAGCTTCTCCCAGCTTCCCAACACTTCAAGACTGTGAGATAATACAAATGTTTGCTGTTTTAAGCCACTAAGTGTTGGGGTAATTTGGAACCATGCAGCAGTAGATAACTAAACACAGAGATCTCTCTGTGTCTCGCCCCTACAAGCTACCATCTAATGGTTGCTGGGGGCTTCACACCTAGTGCTGGGGTTCCTGGGGCCAGCCCTCCAACACTGCCCCCTGACTGGACACTACAGCTCAGGCGGCCCCATCTGCCGTGGCTTCTTCACAGCATTCACCTTTATACGGCATTGTCTCACTGCCTTGATCACATTCTCTACTGTTTGTTCCCCCTAAGTTCCGTGAAGGCAGGGCCCTTGACTATCTCCCCTGCACCCTAACAGTGCTGGCTACACAGAAGGACTGAATGAATGAATGGAAATCCCAGCTCCTAGCAGAGAGACACCACAGCAGCCTGGGAATCCCTGGCACCTCAGCCTCCTGAGGTCTGGAAGTTTTCAGAGGAACCAAGGAATGGGAGGGGGCGAAGAGCTGGGTCCTAGAAAAAGCGGCAGTTCGGGGAACAGGTGCCTGGGCCCCTGGCCTCCCCAGCTCTCTTTCCCACCTCCCTGGGTCGCTGTTCTCTGACAGAGAAGGGAAAGCAGGCCCCCTTGTGGGGACAGTCCCCTTGCCAGGGGGCGGCCCCCTACTGCTCGCCCTGACCAGTGTTCCAGGGCCAGGGCCAAGGGATGACGAGCACTCCTTGTGCTCCCGGAGCAGTCAAGTGCTTCCTGCCGGCGCTTTAAGATCCCAGCGAAGGCAACGCAATTCATGACAGGGTAAGTGATCTTAAACTCTACCTCCAATCCCGAGAGGATGCCTTCCTTTTACCCCCAACCACAGCCCGCCTGCAGGCCTGCCTTCCCAGCCCCATTGGCCAAACCCACTCCACCACACAGGCCCAGCCAATGAGCTACAAACCCTGCCCTTTTGAAAGAGGGATCCAGCGGGGAATGATCACAAGAGCTCAGGGAGCAGGCCCTGAAGGGCAGGGGCAGCTGGATGGACAGCAGGGCTATTTGGGGCTCTACAGGTCAGGTTGCCTGCCTTCCCTGCTCTGTTCTGGGCTCAGAGTTCAGCCCTGAGACTCATGCCCACCAGGACTCACCCCCTGCCCTGGAGTGGGAGAAAATGGCTTGATTCCTGTGGATTGGGGGTGGTGGGGTGTCACTGTTCTCAGAGACACAGTGCCCCATCTCTGTCCCACCACCCAGTTCCTGCCCTGTGTCCCCTAGGAATGAGGCAGAGACTGCTTACAAGTGGCCAGAGGCCAGTGATAAGGGCAAAAGGGCATGAGACCACATGCCCAGAGAGGCAGGCCCCTGGGGGTAGGAATGGGTTGGAGGTGGAATGGGCCTGCCCAGGGAGGCCAGTCTTTGTGACTATTTGACCCCACCAGGTGGGACACCAGCCCCAGAGCTGTCCCCTTAGCCCATTCCCTGCCACTCTGCTTAAAAACCCACCACTTGAGAAACCAAATAACGCAAAGCTTGGGGAGTTCAGAGCCTAATGTCAGATATGAAGCAAACTCCCAGTGACCTTGGGCTGTTCAGTTCAGGCGCTGGGCCTCAGTTTCCCCCCTACACAACAGAGTAAGGAGGTAGATCGTAGATCATCTCTGGGGGAGCCCTGTGATCCATTCCAGTGGGTGAGGCCACACTCCTCACACTGCCCACGACCCGGGGACCTGGACCTGGTCTGGGGTGAAGTGGTTTATGGCGCTGGGCACATGGGGGCGTGGCTGCGAATGGGGGTGGTCCATATAGGGTACATGGAGCCTCAACTTCCCCAGGTCTCTGGGGTGGAGGAGGCTGCTGGTGGGGTGTCCAGCTGGAGAAGGCCCACGTAGGGTCTCCCTCGCCTCTCGCGCCCCCCTCCTGCTTACACTTACATTTTGCCTCCTTCCAGTCGGTGGAGGTGCTCAGGTCCACCTTCGCCGCCATGGCCAGGGGGGCCCAGATGCGCACCCCGGCTCTCCGCCCCACCGCCGCCGCCCCCCAAGTCCCAACTCCCGCTGGGGTCCTCGTACGGGGGTCGTAAGCGCCCAAAGACGCCGGGGAACCGCAAGCACTACTGTGGGTCCGCGTGGCACCCGCCAAGGGGCCGGGCCAGGGGCGCGGGTCGCAGAGCAGCTGCCCCGCCGCGCGCAGCTGTGCCAGGCGGCCGGACACTCGGCTCTGCAGAGACATGAGCGGGCGGCGCGGGGCGGCTTCCCCGCCCACTTGGACTCTATTTACGGTGCTCGGGGAGTCTCTCCCTTATTTACTCGGGGACCTAGTGGCGCGTGCCAGCCCGCGGCGACCTTCTCGGAGCCAGCGGGCCGCGCGGCCAGAAAACCCGGGCGCGCCGCTGGGCACCCTGGAACTTGTAGTCCGGGCGCTGGATGGGCCCCCGCACTCGTATACAAACGTGCGCGACCCGCCCGGGTCTGCGGGGATCGAGCCGCGCGGGAGCTAGGCTGTCGGGGGGTCGCGCGGCTGCAGTGCGCCTTCCCACCGGACGGGCTCAGTCGCCGCCAACTTCCTGGTTGGAGGCGCCTCCAGCCCCCGACATGGGTTGGGAGCCCCCCACCCTCCCTGCAGCCCCGGCTCCGCCTCCGCCCCTCCGGCCCCGCGCTCATTACAGAGCCGGGCGCGGCTCCCTGAGGATCACCCGGACCCCACCCCACCTTCAGACCCTGGGAGCCGCGGATCCCCGCCGGGCGTGGGGAGGTGACGAGTGGCCGGAACGGGTACGTCCGGTTGGGCGACTTTCCCCAGGCCGCTGAGCCGCTGCCTCTCAGACCCCCGGGGGCGGGCGGGGCCGCGGCTGGAACCGAATCTAGAGCAACTGGGGAGGCAAAGGTGGAAATCGTGGAATTTGAAGGCAGAAAACTGGAGTTCCAAGTGGCACACTCGGGTGGAAGAATTGGGGTGATTTTTTCCTAATACTTTTCCTAATTTTTTACAAGGACTACGAAGATGGATTTTTTAATCTAAATATTTTAATGTCTTCCTTCCTATATCAATTTCTTATTTGATAAATATAAGAGTGGATATTTTTATAACCTGGGATAAGGAGCCAGGGTACCAAAAAAGGATTTAGTACTAGCTTTGCTGTTCTTACTCTGGTACACTGTCCCCTTGGAACTTGCTTCTGGAGCTGTAAATTAGGAAGACAGCACTCAGGTTGGGCTGGCTCAGACTTGCCCCGGTGCTGCAGGCCTCTCTGGGGCTGAGTTTGGCAATAACCCTCCACAAGGCTGTAGGGAGGCTACCTGTGGACGCAGCTAGCACCACTACGGTGCCCAGGAGAGCAGCAGCGGCACACCTGCAGACTGGGTGACAGATGGTGATCGGCCCTGGGCGTAAGGTGGAGAGGGGAGATCAGAAGCCAGCGGGACAGGAAGGAAGGGCCAGTGGCCCCCAACATTCCGGGACCACCACCAAGGCCCGTGCCCTTTCCTGAAAAGATCAGAGAGATGAGTTCAGTAGTCAGGCCCCCAGGCCTGAGGTCACCTCACCACTTTCCTCTTCTCCAATAACTCAACAGTGCAAGAAGGGTCTTGCCAACTGCATCCAGGACAGCAACTCTTCACAGGATAGTAGGTACCAGCTGGTGCTGAGCTCTACATCCATTTGCTCTGTTTCCATTAACTCGGAAGAGGCAGCACTGCCCCAGGTCACAGATGAGCAGCCTGGACTGGCCCAAAGTCAACAGTGACCTGTGGGGAGTCAGAACCCAGGCTTGGGTCCAGGTTGTTTGGTTCCCATCTGTAGTCTAGAAAGTGATTACGCAGATGTCACTGATTCAGGCAATGTAGCATGGGGGTGACCCTGTGTATTAGTTTCCTATTGTTGCTATAACAAATTCCCACAAATTTAGCAGCTTAAAGAACAAACAAAATTCATTTTCTTAAAGTTCTATAGGATAGAAGTCTGACATGGGTCTCATTGGGCTAAAATCAAGGTGTCAGCACCAGCTTCCAGAGACCACCCACATTCCTTGGCTCATGGCCCCCTTCCTCCATCTGCAAAGCCAGCAATATTGCATCTTTCCTACCAGTCTTCCCTGGGGGCCTTTCCCCCTGACTCTCTTCTGCTTCCTTCTTCCATTGTCAGGGGCCCCTTGACTATATTTAACTCACCAGGACAATCTCCCCATTTAAAGTCAGCTGATTAGCAACCTTAATTCCATCTGCAACCTTAATACCCCTTCTCCATGTAGGGTAACATATTCACAGGCTGCAGGGATTAGGATGTGGACATCTTTAGAGGCCATTATTCTGCTTACTACACCCTTCCCAGGAAAGTCTGGGGACAAGGACATAAGGAGATGCAGAGGACCCAGACATAGAAAGTCTCAGTGCCTATCAGGAGGCTGCCTTCTGCACAGAGCCTGAAATCCATGTCCCCCACATCCAGGTCATTGAACCCCCAGATACCCCGGGCATCTGAAATAGCCCTTCTGTTTCTTTTTGTGGGGACTCAGCTCTGTTCTCACATGGCAGACAGATGAGACAAGGTCCCAGCCAATAGCCCACCAGGGTCTGGCCTAAGAGAGGCCTGGGCCCCACAGAGGGATGGATGGGTCTAGGCAGGGAAGTGTGAGTTTCACTGGGCAAGACTGGACCTCTTCACAGAGTTTCAGCTGGACCTTTTGGAAAAGGTAAAATTTTGCCAGGTACCAAAGATGTGTGTATGTGTCAGGGGCATTCCAGACTGAAGCAAAGGCATAGCAGTCTGTGGAATGAGTCTTCTGGTGGGACTGTAATACCCTGTGTTGTCTGTTGAGGATTTTTAATGTTGGAGATGGGCTTTCATGCAGAGAAAAGCTACCTACTGCTGCTTGTATTTAAATTAATACTGTATTTATTAAACTTATAAATTAAAAAAGAACTAGCTTTTCTTAAACATCCAAATACAACTTGCAAATCTAGTTTTCTATTTATAAATCTAACTTTTGTATAAAAATAAGAACAATTACTTTCACTCAGTCTTTGATGAATATTTAATTAACTCACAGGTTCAATAGATTAAATTCTAAAAATGAATGCCAATTACAAACTTAGGTAATTAAATTCCCTAATAGATTTTAAACTACATTTCACAGAGTTGAAATAGCTGGTCCTCTCAAACACCTCCAACTCTCAGCAGGAGAGAGTTAAGCACCTAACAAGCATAATTTTTTCTTTTTTGTTCTTTTTTCCTTTATGAAAAGGAAAGAGGTAGAGGGTGAAGATGTCCTCATCCCCTACCTTGTTCTGCCCTCCCAGGCCAACCATTGTTTTCTCTAGTGAGTTAGCAATTCTTATACATTAATAGGTTAAATTTAGAAATATGGTAAATCAGTTCTCTTAAATAATTCAAATGCTGTTTATGAACTTAGGTCTTTTTATACCGTCTCAGTTACCTGCTGCTGTCTAATAAACCATTGAAAACTTATTGGCTTAAAATAACAACCAGGACTCTGAATCAGCAGTCTGGGCTGGGATGAGCTGGAAGTTTCATCTGCTGGTCTTGCCTGGGTCACTCCTGTAGCCACAGTCATCTGACAACCCAACTGAGCCCGGGCCCAGGATGGCCTCATTCATGTGATTGGCAATCGGTGCTGGCTGTCAGTAAGGCTCCCTTGGTTCAACTTACTAGGCTAGACTGGGCTTCTTGATGGCATGCTAGTCTCAAGGCCCTGCTCCAAGAAGGTGACAGGAAAGGCTGCAAAATGCCTCTTGAGGTCTGACTCGGAAGTCACACTACATCGCTTCCACCACATTCTGTTGCACAGAATTCACATGGTCACGGCTTGTCCTAAGGCCAGCCCAGAATCCAGGAAGTGGAGAAATAAACTCCACTCCACTTAATGGGAGGAGCAGGCAGATCCCGTTGCAAAGGACGCGCATACAGGGATGCGAGGAAATTATTCCAGCTGTCATTGCAGGCTGTCTCCCACTCATACCTCCCTAATTAAAACCACAGATCAAATCGGGCAGATTGACGCAAGTGTTTCAAAACCTTAAATAAACACTCAGATATTAGCACAATGATTATAAAACTTCTTTCTATTCTGGTACCAAGATTCTGGGTTTGCTTTGCTGGCTTCTACACCTTTCAGAGTTGCAAAGCCACCCAGAGCTGCAGATTCACCATCTTAACAGGGCTGAATGTGCAGCGAGATTCCAGACCACAGTGCAGTGAGGGTTTCCTGCTTCTGGTCTGAGATTTAAGACGAACGAGAGCAGGACCCAGGAGAATTCTGCCAGATCTAAATGGAACCCAGCAGGAGCCTACGGGGCCTTCCCAGAACAGATCACACCCCACCCATGTCCTCTGCCTGCCTTTATCTGTAGAAAAACTTTAGTCTCCTAGGCTTCCCCCAGTTTCAAAGAGTACATTTAATCAGAGAAGTGAGAAAATGCAGAAAGAAAGGAAAACAATCAAGCAAGACAAAATAATAATAGTTTAGCCATTAAACAACGTCAAGGACCTTTAGTTCCTCTGCAAGGTCTGTAGATAATATTCTGAGCCATGTCCTTCGAGCTCTTTTGCAGAGCCTGAAACCCCCACCAGGTGGAAGAAGTTAACCGTATGCTGCCCACAAGCACATAGACCCCAGACCAGTTGGAACCAGGTTGATGATGTTAACTCCTGATGAGCTCACCACCAACCAATCAGAAGAAAGTCCATCTGATCACACAGCCCACAACCCCTGCTCCCTCCCCTCATCTTTAAAAACCTTTCTCTGAAAGCCAACGGGGAGTTTGGGCCTTTTAAGCACTAGCTGCCTGGGCTCCTTATTCGGGGTCCTGCAATAAAAGCTGCTTTTCCCTTCACCACAACCCGGTGTCAGTAGATTGGACTTACTGCACGTGGGCAAGTGGCCCCAAGTTTGGTTTGGTTTGGTAACATAAAGGGACCCCCCAAGGCCACTCCTTTCCCCATGGGCTTGACTTTAAAACCCAATGCGTTACAGTTTCCTGAGAGTCTTTCGAGTATCAGCCGTGCCCAATTTACCCCCCACCTTTCTTTTCACTGCCTCATTCAGGTAGATGACCCCAGACCCCTGCACCTCCTGGGTCCCCCTAACATCTTGGCTGTGTAATCACAACTTTGCACCTCCCTCCATCCAGGCTGTCATGCTCTCTTCATAGATTACTTTATCACCCCCCTATATTTCATTTTACTATCTGTTTCATTGGCCATTATCATAGTTATTATATTGAGAGGTGTGAAGGGGAAGGATGGATTACAAGGTATTAAATGTCTAGAACATGTAGCTATAGATCACAGGCCCAGATGGCAGAAGCCCCTCCTTCTGCTTCCTCTCAGGGCAGGTCTGAGGACCTGGCCAGGGATCTGAAGAGGATTACACTGCCTTCCTCAGGGGAAAGGCCTGAGAGGCCCTGGAGCCGGCTAGGGGAGGACATTCGCCTCTCCTCTGACTTCTGAGAAGGCCTGGGAAGGAGGTGGATGCTCTGGGGACATCTGGCTTGAAGAATACAGAAAGCTTGAATAGTAGTGTTCATTGTAACACATTTTAACAGCATAATAAAGAGTGAATGCCCCTGTTATGGGCTGATTTGTGGTCCCCCCCACCCCCGCCTCTGCAGACCCACAAATTCATATGTTGAATTCCCAACCCTCAGTACCTCAGAATGGGACCGTATTTGGAGACAGTCTTTAAAGGGGTGATTAAGTTAAAATGAGGCCCTCAGGGTGGGCCCTGATCCAACCTGATTGGTGGCCTCATACGAGGAAAGTTGGACACACAGACCTCAGGGATGCATGCCCGCACAGAGGAAAGACCACGTGAGGACAGTATGAGAAAGTAGCCATCTGCAAGCCGCAGGCAGAGACCTCGGAAGAAATCACATCTGCTAACACCTTGATCTTGGACTTCCAGAACTGTGAGACAATTAAATTCTGCAGTTTAAGTCACCACATCTGAGGGATTTGGTTATGGTGGCCCCAGCAAACTAACACAGCACCCCTCCCCACTTCCAGTCCACAGAGGCAACAACTTTAGCAATTAGCTGTGTATCCTTCTCGACATTTTCTGTGCAACTATAATCATACATGAAAATATACCCTTTTTTTTAAACAAAAATAAGATTTGTTCCATTCCACGACTTTCATCATCTCACAGTATATCCTGGGCATGTTTCCATGACAATATCTACTGGAGTGTTCTTAGAACACTAACTAATATTCCATCTTCTGGAGGAGCATTGTGTTTTCCAGTGCCCTGGCTGGATGCACATGTAGCTGGGTGCTGTTCCTTTTGCTGTCACAAACAGGGCTGCAATATACATCCTTGGGCCACCAGGCTGTGCTTCCCTGTGGGATACATTCCTAAGCGTGGAATTGCTTTTTGTATTTTAAAGAGATGTTGCTGAGTGTGCCTTCCCACCCATAGATGAGAGGTCCCCTTTCCCCAAGCTCACACTCTCCACCACTTGGTATTTCTCAAGAAACATGCTAGAAAGGAGATAGTGGGGTTGGGACATTTGGATCTGAAGGGACCCAACCATTTGGCCTTAAGAAGGGTAAGGACAATTGGGAGCAAAAATGTCTAGAGGGAGGAAGGCCGGAGAGCCTTCCCGGGAGAGGCAGTGGGAGGACAATCAGTTCTATTTGCTCACTTACTAAATTCTTACAAGCATGGACCAGGTCCCAGGCCCTGACTGCACACAGTGGTGAACAAGTCATAGCCCACGCCCTCTGGAAGCAGTATGTGGGGGGCATGGCAAAGTCAGCAAGTACAAGTCATTTCGGGCAGTGCTAAGGGTGCCAAGAGAATTACTTCAAAGAGCAGAAAAGGGCCCAAGTGGCTGCAGCAGGTGGACGGAAAGGGGGAGAAGCAGAGAGGGAGGCAGGACCCGGTGCCGCTTGGGATTTGGATTCTGCATATGGGGACTCTGTCTCTGGAGGGTGTTGATCGAGGCTGTGGACCAGCTGGCTTGTAAAGGGAGCCTCTCAGCAGCTAAGAAGATATGAGCATTAGAGACAATGGCGCCTGGACAAGCCAGCCGTGGGGGCAGCACTGGAGAGGAATCCATGGACCAAGCCTGAGTCGGCATCACCATGAGCAGAAAAGAGAGCACAGGGAAAGCCCTTGGGGGTGACCATTCTGGTTATCTGTTGCTGCGTTAACAAATTAGTACCTTAAACTACCTTGTCTGAATGGCTGAAAACAGTTAATAACTTATGATTTGGCAGGTCAGGAATTTGGTCAGTGCTCAGCTAGGTGACTCTTCTGCTCCATGTGGCCTCAATTAGGGTCACTCAGTGACATTCAGCAGGAGACTAGGCTGGGCTGGACGGTCCAAGACGGAGTCCCTCCTGGGCTGAGAAGGCTGCACAGCCAGGGGTCTCCAGGTGGCTAGCGTGGGCTTCCTCACACCATAGTGGCCTCGGGCAGACAGACTTCTTATGTGGCAGCACAGGGATCCAAGAGTGAATGTCCCAAAAGACAGGAGGGGAAGCTGCCAGTTTTATAAGGCTTGGAAACTGGCCTAGTACCACTTCCACTGTATTCTATTGGCCAAAGGAGTTCCAGAGCCCATCAAGTTCAAGGGGAGAGAGGATACAGACCCCTCACCTTTCAATGGGCACCGTCTTTCACATCTCACCTTGCCCCCAGATGGCCTTCTCTTGGTATTGGGTGCATATTACGTGCTGTGGTCAATTCAAATCTGCTTGTTATGTAGCAGGTTTCACCCTTAAGCCTCAACCGAGCTCAGGTGTGCCAGAAATACATTTTACATTTCCTCAGATCAGGGTTTTCCAGCCTGTTCTACTTACATTTGGGGCCAAGTAATTGTGGGGAGCTGTCCTGTGCATTGCAGAATGTTCAGCAGCATTGCTGGCCTCTGTGGCACATGCAGCCCCAAGTTGTGACAGCCAAAAATGTCTCGACACAGCCACATATCCCCTTGGGGCAAAATCACCCCTGGTTGAGACCCACTGGCTTGGGATCAACTCATTATGACTCCCAGTCCTCATCATACCCAGCTGTCAAGTTTTATCCCAGATACAACTGGAGCCCCTTCTCTGTCCAGGTCCTAAACTGGGGAAGAGTGCACAGTGCCCTAAACCTTGGGAGAGGGCTAACCCACTGTCTGTCCTGGGGGCCATCCATGTTATCACTGCTCACCTGAACATAGCAGTGCTTCTCCATCCCCAACACCAACCAGCATCTCTCATAGGATATGCCCTGGGAACCCCAGCTGGGCCTGGCCACATACCAGCTCAGGGAGCCAACACTCCTTTCCCCTTCCCAAAGCCAGGAGATGGCTGGGGACTTGCAGAGAGGTCCACATCCAGCTGATAAAATTTGCTGATTAAACTGGATGTGTTTGTGAAAGACAGGAGTCAGGATGCCTCCAAAGTTATCAGCCTGAACCAATCCAAGAATAGGGAGGTCCCTGGTGAGAGGGAAGTCAAAGGAGGAACAGCTTCACAGGGGAAAATATTGGGAGCTCTTTTTTTGAACACGTTGGGAAGTTCATTTGCCATCCCAGTGGAGACATCAAGGAGACAGCTGGGGAGACAAGTTTGGAACTTGGGAGCGAGTTCTGAGCTGAAGACAGCAAGGCGGGAGTCGTCCGAGATGGTATTTATAGCCACGAGACTGGCTGACATCACCCCAGGAGGGCATGTGGATGGCGAGGTCCTGGACTGGGCTCTGGGGCTGTCTGATGAATAATCATCGGATCATAATTACCATCGTTTTGTTCTTTGAAGTATCTGGAGCAGTTCCTGGCTCTGTGGAGTTCACTGAATTGAGCAGAACTCTGTAGCACTTTATCTTCCCCCATGCTTTCCCTGCTGATCAGGACTCAGATTCTATGTTAGCGAGTAGCTGAAAGTTGGAATCATTCAGTTAAGTGGGAAATGAAAATATTCTGGAGGAATTTCTCAGAACCCGAAATGGAACTTCACTCTCACTTGCAGAAGGAAACTCAGATTGCCTTAAATTCCAACTCCAATAGTGGAAGTTCTAAAAACAAAAATTTCATGTTCTACAGACCTCAGAATTCTGAGCTGCAACCTCTCTCCAACCTCTACTCCTCACTCCCATGCCAAGCTTCCTGAGCTCCAGCTGTTTCCCTTTTTTCTGATACTGGGAGCACTTTGCAACTGGGAATTTGCTCTGCAGAGAATCTGGTTGCACACGGTGACCCCTACAGTCTCTCCTCGCTGCAGAAGCTACGGCCTCAGAATTGACTCCAAATGCAGCCCTCGCCATTTTACTCTCCACCTGGAGAGCAGCGGCACCGAAATAGCAGCGTGAATCACTCTGGAAGCGTCAGGCAAAGCATCGCCACCGGCCAGGACGTCTGATGGGGGGGACCTTCTGCTTGCATACCAGGGACCTGAGGAAGGGGACACTCGCCAGCCCACCTGCATCACTGCCTTCTGTACCCCCTTGGGAGGGCTCTGAATTCATTAAGATTTGGAGAAGCCTGAGTTGGTGGAAACTGTGCAAAGAGTTAACATTTCTGAACGTTAAGAAGTGGCTTTACTATGACTCCGAATGAGCTTAAGCCTCAGGGTCCTTCATTTGTCCCCGTTTTAAAGCTCCACATCTCATGTTTTTTAAATTTATATTTTTCTTTTCTCAGACAGAGCTCTCAAATTTCTATGTTTC
This sequence comes from Camelus ferus, assembly GCF_009834535.1. Classification (NCBI taxonomy): domain Eukaryota; kingdom Metazoa; phylum Chordata; class Mammalia; order Artiodactyla; family Camelidae; genus Camelus; species Camelus ferus. Next base: position 64,792,752 of record NC_045705.1, read on the forward strand.
AGGTCTGCCAAGACTTGAATGTAGGTTATTTTGTTTAATCCTTGGCATGACCTTCAGAAATCATTGGCCCTTCATCATCTTCATTTACAGACAAGGACACAAAATCCTTCTTTGGGTTTCTTGAAAATTCCAAACTTGTTGCCTCAGGACCTTTGCACTTTCTGTTGCCCTGTTTGGAACCCTGTCCCTGGCTGGCTTCTCATAACTCCAAGTCTAAGGGGCCTTCACTAACCACTTACTTCTGGGAGCTCCTTCCTTCCCAGCCTCCCTGGTAACCCTTTATCCCTTACTTTTTTTTTTTTAATAGCATTCACCACTCAGAATAATCTTCATTTGTGTATTTGTTTTTATATGGTACTTATTCTGTCATCAGGCACTGTTCTCAGGGCTTTATAAATCATCAAATCATTCAATCCTTACAACTACTCTGACATTGAAACTTTTTCAGCGGGAATCTGACACAACATTGTAAAATGATTATAAATCAATAAAAAATGTCAAAAAAAAAAAAAACCTTTTTCATCCACATTTTTAAATGAAAGCAACTGAAGCACAGAAAGGTTAGGCAGGTTGCTAGAAGTCACACACCTGATGAGGTTAAGTACCATCTGTCTCTCCCAATAGAAGACAAGGTCTACACCTGCAGAAGCAGCACCTGTGGGCTGCTTTGTTCACTGTTGAGCCCCTGTACCCAGAGTTGTATGCCACACATAGAACTATAAAGAAGATATGTAAGAATTGATAAGACCAGGTCACACAGAGGGAGGAACAGAAGGAAGCTCGGAGAGAGGTGGGGAGACTATGGAAGGTCTCAGAAGGATGCAAGGCCAGAGATGGAGGAAGAGCTGGGCCGGGGGCAGCAGTGGGACTGGCAGGCGTATGGCGGTCTGGAGACAGTGCCAAGAAGAAACGAACGCTCTTGCTGACAGAGTTAACTTAGCAGATGAGTAAGAGGACAAAAGCCTCGGAGTTACCCTCTTCCTTCAAGCTCTGCGTCCAATGCATTAACAGATCCCATCGGCTCCTCCAAAATGCATCAAGAATCAAACTTTTGCCACCCATCCTCTGCTCCCACCCTGGCCCACAGCACCATCACAGCTTTCCTGGAGTCCTGCAACAGCCTTCAGAGAGATCCCTCTGCTTTCATCCTCTTGGTCTATACAGCAGTCAGAGGGATTCTGATAAAACTAAGTCAGATCACTTTTCTGCTTAAAATCTGTCGGTATGTTCCAAAGTGAACACAATGGCCAGCCATCCTGCAGGATCTGGCCCCTGCTTCCTCTCAGTCCCCTCTCCCACTCCCTCTCCACTCCCGCCATTCTGGCCACCCCAGGGCCTCTGCATTTGCCTCTGACTGCAAGGCTCTTCCCTAGGTTTTCCATGAATCTCACTCCCTCACTTGCTCAGGTTTTTTCTCAAATATTAGCTTCTTACTGGGATTTGATCTGCTTCCCCTATTGGAAATGCAACACCTTCCCCCCTTGCCCGATGCTCCATTAATCCTTTCCATGCTTTCTTTTTCTATGCTGCAGATACACTATACAAATCTTTTTTGTTCTTACTAAAATGAGCATCACAAAAACAGTGGTTTTTGGCACTGTGACTGTTGCTTACTGCATTTCCCCCAGTACCCACAATTACACCTAACACATTATAGGGCATTCAATATATTTGCCTACTGCGTGCCAGAAACTGTACAATGCGCTTGGAAGACAAGGATAAGGAAAATAGACACAAAGCTCTTGTGGGCCTTACAAAATGTGGTACGGATACCAAAGTTGCTGGTGTAATACGTGATTGGACACATGATGCCGTGAAAGCAAATAACAGGTGGATAGAAATTAGTGAGCTTATTGGGGGCAGATGGTCAAAGAACGTTTACAGTTCATCTCATCCTGAAAAATCGAAGACGCTATCCTGGCAGAGTTGGTGGAAGGGGGATCCCAGCAGAGGAAACACCTTGCAGGAAGGCTCAGAGTGAAGAAACCAGCCTAATTCAAGGGATAGACATAGTGTGGCTGGAGTTTGGTGCTGAAGGTGGAGAACAGGGAAAGAAGAGGTGGGAAAAGGCCTGCCAGATTAGACAGGTCCTGAGCCCCAATCTAAATGCCTCCAAGAGTTTTAAGCAAGGGAGGGGGTTACCAGGCATGAAGATCTGCAGTGACCTTGGCTGTAGTGTCGAGGAGGGTCAGACATCTGGGATGGACGAGGACACTGTGGAGACAATCTATTGGCACAGTCAAAACCCTGGGAAGGGAGGGCATTACTCAGAGGTGGGAAAAAGAGGTCACAGCAGGGCCCAAGACCCTTATCCAAGCTCCCTCCAGAGCCCAGTCATGCGGCTCCTTTGTTTCGGTAACTACATACTGGTCCAGGACGAAAAATCATTTCTCTCTCACGCTGTAAGCCTTTCACTCCTCTCCGGGTATCTGCCCTGCCTCTCGCAGGAGGGTTGCGACTTAAGGATAGCCCAGGCGGCTGCCGCCCACCAGCAGGTGGTTAAGCACCTCAGTGAGATCTTTGTCTTCTTCACTCCTTTAGTTCCGAACGAAGGCAGCACTCCTTCATTAAGTGCTAAATACTGAACTGCATGAATATGAACGTTCCCATGGCCCTAGGTTACCAAACCCTCCACCCGAGAGGTTCAGAGAGGGTGTGCGTCTCCACCTAGGGGCCCCGCCAAGGTGAGATCCCGAGCCTGTCCTACCCAAGCCCCAGCGTCTTCACCACCACGCGGGATCTCGGAACACCCAGAACCTAATAGCGAGATCCGGGCATGGGCCAGGGAGCTCTCCTGAGGCTGACCTAAACGGTCACTCCTATAAGCTAGGTTGGGAACTCCCGAGCCTGACGCACGCGCGAAGGAACAGGGCTCTCTGCCGCTGGGGAGATGCGAATCGTCCCGGCCAGAGTCGCCACACAGCGAGGCAGGAAGCGACAAGTGCCCGGAGCCCATTGCCTCCGGAACCATCGCAGCAGAGGGTGACTGTGGCCTTGGACTCCCATAAACCACGGCTGCGGTGAAACCCCACCCTGCTCTATGAAAGACAGCAACTTAAACCTATCAGAGCAAAGTGTCGAAAACTCTCCGCCCAATTGACATTTTTTTAAATCTGAAGGCGGTTCCGCCATGGAGTCCATCAGCCCAATGGGAAAGGTGGAAATTTCCAGAAAGAACAGGACCAATGGGCGCGGCCAGCTCGGCCACGATTGACGGCCCAAGGGACCAATCCTTGTCGCAGGGGTCCACTCCTCTTTCCAATCATAGAGTCCAAGGTGGGCGGGGCTTATTGGGGAGCCCAATCCCGAGGCGTGGAGGAGGCAGGGCCGGGGGAATTACTCTCCGCTGTCCAATCAGAGAGAAGCAAAGATGATGGGCTAGACTTCAAGCCAATAGTAGAAAAGCACAGAAAGCCCCCTAAAGTAGCGCGACCAGTAAGCCGGCGAGGAAGGGGCGGGATTTGGGGGTCCCGGCAGCTTCTAGTAGGTTCCAGAAGGCGGCGCGTGCGGTTGGGAACGCGGAGCCGACGGAGTCTATTCAACGGGGTTCCGGGCCAAGCTATGGAGCAGGTGAAGGGGGAAGGGCGGGCTGAGGCCTGGGGCTGCTGCGGTACCGGCCAAGGCCAGGCCGCGGGTGGAGGGGTGGGGCGGGCGTCCGATCAGGGCTGCCGGGCCGGGGGCCGGGGCCGGCAGACCAGCGGAGAAGGCGAGGGCGTGAGGGCCGCGGCGGGCGGGCGGAGCTGGAGGCCTGGCCTCTGGGAGCGCCGGGTCCACTCCAGCGCTAGTCGCCTCCGACTCGAAAGGAGGGCTGGGGGAGTCATCAATTCGGCGTACGCGGCAGGAAGAGGGTCCGCAGCCGGGTCCCGGAGGCCTGCCGGGAAGTGGGTCCAGGGTGATCTGGGGGGATGGCGCCCGCGGCGCTGGGAGGAATGCAGGTGGGCGAGGGGCCCTGGGAGAGGCTGGAGGGATCAGGTCAACCTCAGGGAATTCGTCGTCTGCGAGGGTGATCAGAGACTGCGGACGTAGAAGCCACCCAGGACTTGGCCATAGTTAACTTGGAGGAATGCACCGAGCGGGGACGGGAATACACTGAAAGTAGCTGAGGGACTTAGTAGCCAGTTGGGGGAAATCGTGCTTCTCTGCATCTGGAAAGGCCAGGATAGAAGAGTGTTGAGTGAAGGTATGACAAGCATCAGGCCGAGTTCTTTGATGCGGGAAAGGGGAGGGTGCAGTGAAAGTCCTTGGAATGAATTTCATCTCTATCAGTGTTTTACAAGTATACGTGCGGTCCCTCCCCGTCTCGTTTTTGTTTTTCTTTTCTTTTCTTTTCTTTTCTTTTCTTTTCTTTTCTTTTCTTTTCTTTCTTTTTCTTTCTCGTGATGCAAGAGTAACTGAGGACTGATACTTCTAAAAGGTTGGTTTCTAATTACACAAGGAGGAATTAGTTGCTGTAGAAAATTTAGAATGTGTAGGTAAGCAGTAAGAAGTAAGTTATTTGATTGCGCTCAGCATTATTAGGGGCCAAGTTTGAAGTTACTGTTGGTTGCTTTCAGCGACTTAATTATGCCCTCTGTGGCCTGAAGGTTTCCAAAAACCTAGAGGGGTTTTATTCAATTGGAAGCTGTTATTGAGCTGTAATGATTGATCTGGGGGAAAAAGAAAACAGCTCAGGTTTTTTTGTGTGATCCACAAAGCTGGATTTTTTGCTCTAGTATAGTTATTGCTCCTTTGGCCAAACATGGAGCCTCTTTGCTACGTTTTTAAAACTTAAAGTGGAAATGGAGGGGTTAATAAGCATTTTGCACTGTTTTGATAACTGTTTCAGGGATTAAATAGGCTGTGATGTAGACAAGAAATATTTCTGACAGGAGGAACACATTACTGTGTTAAATTTAAGAAAAGCTCTACTGCAGTTATCAAAATAGAAGAAAATTTTAATGATAACTGCCCACTGTAGAAGTGTACATACAGGTAGACTGTGAATGAGTGTTTGGCCAAACCCAGGACCGCACATTTACCATGAGCGTTGTACAGATGGCCTGGCATTTTTACTCTAGGTGTGTTAGAATGTGCTTGAATGTCTTGGGCCCATTCAATATGTAGCTTTTCTTGTTTTCATTTTCAGTTCTGAGGTTCACACTTGTTTTAGTGTTAGGAAATATTTGAGTTTGACAAAATTGTATATATGTATTTTTAACTAAGTAACCTTTCAAGTAAATCTCACCGTGATAAACTCGGAAAATTTGACCCAGTACAGACATGTGTCTACACTTGATCAGCAAAATGCTGCGAAGTGATAGATAAACATACACCATGTTTAACAAGACAATTCCTTCTATTATATGCACCACATGCTGGTATTTTCTGTTCCATTTGATCTTTCAAAGTGGTGGTTATGACCTACAAACTTGATTTCTTGACCTACTGCTGATAGGCGCTCAGTTTGGAAGATGTTCTGTAGGATAGGCAAGAATGCCACCAAGCTGTTCCCAGCTGCCTTGTGGTACTAGATGAGTTTTTAAATCTTTTGTCTTCTCACCTGCGTCATGGGCTCTAAGATTTTTACCCCTTTCTTGCTGGCAGTCTCTTTGCTTTTCCCTCTAAGAGGTTGTCTTTCTAAGATCTCTGGTTGATGGAGGTTCCTAATTGGTGTGCCTCGGTTCCAAAGTCATTTCTCATAACAATTCTGTGTTGCATCAGTACAGTGGGTCATGGGCAGATGATAGATACCAAGAAAGAATAACTTAGTAACTTGAGTGACACCAAGTGTGTATGCCTTTTTCTCTTGTAAGGCTCCCTGGTTAAGAAAAGCCCTTTATTTAGGACCCTGTTCTGACATGGCCAAGGTCCACTTCACCTTTTTAAACCCTTTGATGTGTTCCTGCTGTTTCTGTTCTGAATATTTGAGAAGATAGAGGATTGAACCACAAACAGTGTTTCTTTATCCTCTTCCATTCTTTTAGTAACTTAATAATACTTAAACATGGCAAAAATTGATTTTGGGGAACTGCTTTTCCTTTCCCTGTTAAGGAACAGAGCCGTAATCTACCACGTTGTGACATTACCACACCTGTAAAGGGAAGTAGATTGTTCTGATTGTAGGTGAGCATCTTGATGCTCCTGAAGACATCCCCCTCAAGCTGGTAGGTTGCTGGAATGTCTGTCAGGGCATACTCAGCCCACTTCCTTCCTGGTTGCCTCGTCCTGTGAGGAGTAACTAGGCCTGTGTGCAATTTATCATTTGAACTCTGGAAATCTATGGCAAATGAATTTATTCTCGCATGAAAGGAACTCATGAGTATGTCCTAGAGTGGCTTTATCAGCTTGAAGTAGAGACTTTGGGAAGAGTGGCTGGAGTTCTTACTAATCCATACAGGAGCCAGCAAAAAGCAAAGTGTCAGACTGATGCTTCCTTGTTTTATTTTTTCCTTGCTGGTTCCCAAAGGTGTGAGAAATGTAAATTAATTAACATTAATCTGTAGAGTAACCTGCTTGTCGATAGCAACAGAAAAAAATGAGTATCACCTAAGAAGTCGGGATTGAAGTATATTGTGTGTGGGGGGGGAACTATATGGGTGGCTGTTCTCCTCAGGTGAACGAGCTAAAAGAGAAGGGCAACAAAGCCCTGAGTGCTGGCAACATCGACGACGCGTTACAGTGCTACTCAGAAGCCATTAAGTTAGACCCTCAGAACCATGTGCTCTACAGTAATCGCTCAGCTGCCTATGCCAAGAAAGGAGACTACCAGAAGGCCTACGAGGATGCCTGTAAAACCGTTGACCTGAAGCCTGACTGGGGCAAGGTAGGCTGTGTGTGAGCTGGGGCTATTCAGGTGCCCAGAAACTCCTTTGGGGGCAGTTCTTAAACACCAGCCCTCCTGGCCTGCCATCCCAAGAGACTCACAGTTGATTGGTCCTCTCCCCCTAGTTTGGGAATGTTTCTCAGAGTGATGGTGTATTTCATCAAATCTGGGGTACCATCAGGTGTTCAGACATGTCTTACTTTTGGTACTACTATGAAAGAATGTTGCCAGAGAAACTAACAACACTTAGGATCACAAGCTGAACCAGGGTGGGGAGAGTGTGTGTCTTAGCTATGTGGCTGCATTGTGTGGAGTGGATAGTACTGGTGGTGTATCCTGCTCCTCTTCCTGTTCTTTCTTTGACCTTCGTGGGAATACTCATTTTGTCCCATGAAGTATAAAGTGGGTTCTTTTGAGTTCGAGTTCAGAATTTACCTCTAGGTGTCCTTTAATTTGTGTTACATCTTTTTTTGCTGGTTTTAGGGCTATTCGCGAAAAGCAGCAGCTCTTGAGTTCTTAAACCGATTTGAAGAAGCCAAGAGAACCTATGAGGAGGGTTTAAAACATGAAGCAAACAACCCTCAGCTCAAAGAGGGTTTACAGAATATGGAGACCCGGTTGGCAGGTAGGCTCCATGTACACTGTCGTTTCCTTTTCTTTCTCTCTCTTTTTAAAATTATTCTTTAAATGGGATCAAACTTGAGGCTCCCTCCAGTGTTGGTCTAGTATGCTACTGGGGCACAATAACTGACTTCCCAGTGATGTGCTTTTCTTTGTTTGGAACAGAGAGGAAATTCATGAACCCTTTCAACATGCCTAATCTGTATCAGAAGTTGGAGAGTGATCCCAGGACAAAGACTCTGCTCGCTGACCCTACCTACCGGGAGCTGATAGAGCAACTGCGAAACAAGCCGTCCGACCTGGGCACGTAAGTCAAGGCAGCAAATGGACAGGAACATTGTGTGTGCTTCCTGGGGCCCTGTGGCAGAGGATTCCCTCATCCAGATGGCAGGGTTTCTGCTTTTGCTTTTTCTCCAAAGAACAGTAGGAGTTTGTTGGTTTATTGGTTTTTTGGTTTTTTGTTTTTGTATTTCCAGAAAGGGTCAGGAGGAGAATATATCAAGTAATCTGGAATGTTTGTTCTAACCCTCACCCTGCTCTCCGGCAAGTGTGAACTATCCTTTCTGGACACACAAGCTCCACTATCCCTGTTGGTATATTGGGGCCAAAACTCAAGGTTGAAAGGATGTCAGATTTAAAGATGTGTCTGTAAATCTTATATTGGTATCTGACTATCTGAATCTCTTTTTGGCTCCTGAGATCAGACAGAATGTACCTATAACTCATTCCTCTCTACCTACTGGCCTCAAGAAATAAATCTGATCTGTTACCTCACTTCAGATGGATTTTCAAAGGTATTCTGCAGTTGTAACTTTGGATAGTGCAGAATCTTGCAATGTATTCATGGACGAGAAGCTTTTATATACAGTAATCTGGACTTCAGCAATACTTTGGGGTTTAAGATCAATTGTGGAGGGGGTAAGGGTACAGCTCAGTGATAGAGCACATGCTTAGCATTCATGAGGTCCTGGGTTCAATCCCCAGTACCTCTGTTAAAAAATAAGTAAATAAAAGCCTAATTACCACCACCCCCAAATTAATTGTAGAGAAGAATAAATGCTTTTTTCTTTCTCCCTTTTTACCAATATAGGAAACTGCAAGATCCCCGAATCATGACTACTCTCAGTGTCCTCCTGGGGGTTGATCTGGGCAGTATGGATGAGGAGGAGGAAGTTGCCACACCTCCACCACCACCTCCTCCCAAAAAGGAGACCAAGCCGGAGCCAATGGAAGAAGATCTTCCAGAGAATAAGAAGCAGGTCTCTTGCTTTTTTTGTTTTAAGTAATTATTTAGTATCATACACTTAGAAACAGCCTAGTCAACTGGAAATATGTATGTCAGGTGGGGACATCTGTAGACCTCAGAAGGCTATAATTATTTTTTTGAGCGTTTGGTATGTGCTAAGCTTATTAATTAGAATGGTTAATATATTAAAAGGCCCATGTGACAAGCAATTTGACAGGAATTGTGTCTCAGAGTCTTTAGGCAGCAGGAGCTACCTGTCCACAGTCCCACGGCAACTGTGGTTCCGGCAGCATGGGTGTCAGCTGGACCATCTAGTAAAGTTGTGAGTGGTCCTTGTCTTTGCCATGATCCAGAAGGATGCTGTCTCTCAGTCCTTAGGCTTCTGTTTCCTGGTTGGACTGGTGTGTAATTAAAAATTGTCCACTTAGCAACACTGTCTTCCAGAGCAGGAGGCATGTGCCTAAATGATTTTATTTCCCGTTTTATAAATGGGAACAGCAGATTGTTACCAAATTTAGTACCTTTAAATGGGTGAGCGTTGGCTGTTCCATGGTGTCTCAGCGCTGGAAAAAGGCCCTCCAGTGTGGGTGGTAGTGAGCTCTGCTGAAGACTCCTGCCACGCGTGTAGCCCCTTCTAACCCTCTCATCGCCGCTGGTGTCTGCAGCCACTCAGACCCCGAGACGGCCATGTGACAGAAATGGAACTTGCTCAGCCGCTCAGAATGAAACCTAGCACAAAATAGTCTTGTCCTCCCTAAAGTTGCTTCCTGCTGAAGGGACTTCCTCTCCCCTGAAGAAGCCCTTACTGTCTGACAAAGATCCAGAAGAGTAGGTGGGAAGGGAGGGGTTTTGGAGGAAACAGAGATGAAACTCTTTAACTTTTCATCCTGACAGCTGGTACTTCACTGTTTGAAACCTGTAGCTGCTTGATGAGGGAGGGCTGTGAATGTGGAGAGCTGCTCCTGCGGCCTTGTTGTGTGTGCTGTGCGGACTTGTGACGGGCCCTGGCTCTCTTGGCCATCTGGGTTAGATTGGCCCAGCACTCATTTCTTCCACACCTCATCTAGGCACTGAAAGAAAAAGAGTTAGGGAATGATGCCTACAAGAAGAAAGACTTTGACACAGCCTTGAAACACTATGACAGAGCCAAGGACTTGGACCCCACCAACATGACTTACATGACCAACCAAGCAGGTGAGGCCGGGAGGCGGGCACAGGAGTTGTTAGGTGGTGCTGGAGGAGAGGCCAGGGCTGACTCTTCTTTCTTGACCATCCTGCCTGGCAGCTGTTTACTTCGAAATGGGCGACTATGGTAAATGCCGTGAGCTTTGTGAGAAGGCCATTGAAGTGGGGCGAGAAAACCGAGAAGACTACCGACAGATTGCCAAGTACGCTTGACCTTCTGGAATACCTTGAGTGGCGTGGAGGGTGCCGTATCTGCATGGGGAGGAGGGCTGCTGGCTGCAGAACCTGCTCTTAGCTGTGGGCTGGAAAGGAGGCTGCAGGAGCCAAGACATAAGGTGTTGGAGGGGCGTGGGGCCCGAGCCAGCTCGCGGGCCTTGAGTCTAGTTGCAGATGTTTTTTTCTCTTCAGCGGCTGGCCTTGTCTGTTGTCTGCCCTTAGCAAATTCTTTTCTCTCTTGTCTCTGTCAGAGCTTATGCTCGAATTGGCAACTCCTATTTCAAAGAAGAAAAGTACAAGGATGCCATCCATTTCTACAACAAGTCTCTGGCAGAGCACCGAACCCCAGATGTGCTCAAAAAGTGCCAACAGGTGAGTAGAGATTAAGGGATATTTTGTTATTTCTTTTATTTATTGTAGTCGTTAGTATTTAATAATAAACCTTAAAGTTTTTTAAATATTAAATTTTTAAAGTATTATCTTTGGTCATGCTGCCCCTGTCAGTGAGGACAACGTGTAGGGAATAACCCTATTTTTCTGCTGTCCGTTGTGGTCGGCCAAGGTTTCAGCATCTAATGTTGAGGGTCAGTGCGCTAACAGTATTACAGGTCTTATTGTAACTTAAGATTTTTCTTACTTTATACAACCAAATTATGTAGGAGGGTATTTTATTCACAAAAAGATTGGTCAGAAAATTGAACTAATTAGGTGAAATAAATGAGGTAGAGAAAGACAATTACTATAAGGTATCACTTACATATGGAATCTAAAAAAATACAACAAACTAGTGAATATAACAGAAAAGAAACAGACTCACAGATGTAAAGCATCAACCTAGTGGTTACCAGTGGGGATAGAGAAGGGGGGCAAGATGGAGGTGGAGGATTAAAAGATACAAACTATGAAGTATAAAATAAGCTACAAGGATGTATTGTACAACATGGGGAGTATAGCCAATATTTTATAATAACTATAAATGGAATATAACCTTTAAAATTTTTGGATCACTGTATTGTATACCTGTAATATGTAATATTGTACATCAACTATACTTCAATTTTTAAAAATATTATTAAATAAAGTCTAAAACATTAAAAAAGAAAATCGAGCTATTAACACATCATTTTCATGTAGTGCATATCTTTATACCAAGTGTATGTCAATATCACTCATTCTGTTTTACAGTATACATTGCTAATGAGTATAAAATTATATTTTTTGAATTGAGGCGTAGTTGATTTACAATATTTACTAGTTTCAGGTGTATAGCACCGTATTTCAAAACTTATAGATTATACTCTATTTAAAGTTATTAAAAAATACAGGCTGTATTCCCTGTGTTCTGTTCTCTTTGTAGTTTATTTACTTTATACAGCAATACTCTCTGAAAATTAAAATTCTGATCAGGCCTTTTAGCCTAATGTTTATGAGAGTCTGAATGACTATTCCAAGAATTAACCTTTTTTTAGGCAGAGAAAATCCTGAAGGAACAAGAGCGGCTGGCCTACATCAACCCTGACTTGGCCTTGGAGGAGAAGAACAAAGGCAATGAGTGTTTTCAGAAAGGTACTTCCAGCTCAGATGGTGGAACTTGGGATGAGAGCAGTTGAATGTGCATTCGGGGCCTTGGCTGACTGTGGGATTGATAACACTTTGGGGGAAGAGGGTGGCTTCTTTTGCCTTTTTTTTTTTTTAAGTTTCTATTTTCCTTATCCAGGGGACTATCCCCAGGCCATGAAGCATTATACAGAAGCCATCAAACGGAACCCAAAAGATGCCAAATTGTACAGCAATCGAGCTGCTTGCTACACCAAACTCCTTGAGTTCCAGCTGGCACTCAAGGTGAGGCTCTGGGAATATTCTGCAGAGCAGCCGTTACTGTAATCTGTAGATGAGGAAAGTGTGCTTTCTCTTTTCATGTTTTCATCAACATCAGCTTGTCGTTCTTACTTTGATGGTGCACGTGTGAGATTTGTAAGAACACAGGGTGGGAAAGTGGATCTTTTTCCTTCCCTTTGTCCTACCTTACATCTTTGTTGTTGTTCTGTCTTTTTTTAAATGTACAGTTGAGTGACATAAAGTACATCCACATTGTTGTGCAACCATCTTCCCAAATGGAAACTCTGCATCTTCTAAACTAACTCCCTATCCCCTCCCCCAGCCCCTGACAGTCACTGTTCTACATTCTATGAATTTGATCATTCTAGGGACCTTCTATAGGTAGAATCATACAATTTCTTACCTTTTGTGTTTAGTTTATGGCACTTAGCATAATGTCTTCAAGATTCATGTAGCACATGTCAGCATTTCCTTTTTTACAGCTGAATGATATTCCATTGTATGGATAGACCGTCTTTTGTTTATCCATCCATCTGTCCATAGACTGGGTTCTTTCCAGCTTTTGGCTATTCTGAGTAATGCTGCTATGAACAGGGGTGTACAGATTATCTGTCTGAGTCCCTGGTTTCAATTCTTTCAGGTATTATAGGCTACAGTAGAAATACTATAGTTCTGTGCGGGGGTTTTTTGGTGGTTTTTTGTTTTTTGTTTTGTTTTTTGAGGAACTGCCTTATTTTCCACAGCAGCTTTACCATCCTTACTGCAGGTGGCTAGGTCTGCTGTTCTCAGTCATGTCAAGTACGGTCAGATACAGTCATGTTCAACACTGGAGGGGTTACTCAGCATTGCTCTCTTGAACATGAGCTGCTCTGTGCCTCTTGGCGATTTTTAAACTGTTCTCTAGGAGACAAGCCTGGACCATCTTGTGGGAACAAGATAGAATGTGATCTATCTAGAGACACCAGTACCTGAGTTTGTGATGGTTTTTGTTTGCTGCCGCTATTCTGGGTCTGTGTGTGTCGTAGAGACATCATTGCTGCTGGTGGAACTGTACAAGGGCAATGTCAAAAGCAAGTTGGTTTGCAAAGCAGAGAATAACATTGCCAGGCACCTGAGAGGTGGAGCAGTGCTTTCCGAGTCCGCACGTGGGAAGAAGGAATGAGTAGAATCGCTTCTGGCCTTAGAGCTTCTTGGTGGAAGAGTTGGAGTTAAGCCTAGGTGCACGCACTACTCTGTTTAGCATTTTTCCTCATAATTTTATATTTTAAAGGTATACAGAATACCCGTGTGTTTTCACCTTTATGCAGCCATAAGCAGTGACACATTTTTACTGAACCATTTGTGAAAGGAAATGATGTGTTTTGGCACTTGGTCTCTAAATTCTTGAGCATACGTCTCCTGAAGTACCTCTTCCCATCCAGTCACAGTATTAGTAGCCCCTAGTTTCTCACACTAGAAATTCCCCCACCTTTTGGGTTTTTATCCCATAACATCAGCCTCTTGAAGAATCTGGGCCCCTTGTTTTACGTGAGATGGAGCTTAAGCTGGGCTTGTCAGCCCTTGTGGCTCTGCTTACTGAGCCTCTCTACTCTCCTTTTGCTAGGCCTGCTGTCAAATTACCCAAATGCCAGGATTAACAGAAGCACTGGGAACAAAAGTAGAATGTTCTGTAATGGCTCTGGGTGAACAGTTAGATTTGTAATTCCAAATGATCAGTCTGCCCTAAAGTAACTCATCTAAAGGAATGAGCCTAGTTCTTTTCTGTCTTTCCTTCCTAGGACTGTGAGGAGTGCATCCAGCTAGAACCGACCTTCAGTAAGTAACTTTCTGTGCTGCTTCTCTATCCCCTTACTGGCCAGAGGATTGAGGGGAGAGAGCGTGCTTGTGGCCTGTGTCTTTGGGGCCTGTAGTGTGTAGGAGCTAGCCTTCGATGTGAGGGCTGTCAGTGTTGAGATGAGGAGGTGTGTTCTGGATGACGCCTCACCTCTCCCTTCCGTCTGCAGTCAAGGGCTATACACGGAAAGCGGCCGCCTTGGAAGCGATGAAAGACTACACGAAAGCCATGGACGTCTACCAGAAGGCACTTGACCTGGACTCCAACTGTAAGGTGGGGCTGCTTCTGGCCTTTGGTGAGCTTTCCCTTGCCTCCCTTTCTTCTTCAGACTTTTTCAGTGTTCATTCACTGACTCTTCCATCCCGCCTGTTTCTCTACGTGTCTGTCTCTCTCCCTCAATTACCTCTGCTGTCTTGGACCTGCTGCAGCAGTGAGCCAAGCCAGGTGGTGCTAACTCCCTCCCCGTATGGCTTTACTGGAATGCAGGAGGCTGCAGATGGTTACCAGCGCTGCATGATGGCCCAGTACAACCGACACGACAGCCCGGAAGATGTGAAAAGGCGGGCCATGGCCGACCCCGAGGTGCAGCAGATAATGAGTGACCCGGCCATGCGGCTCATCCTGGAACAGATGCAGAAGGACCCCCAGGCGCTCAGCGAGTAAGTCGAGTTAGAAGGGTGGCATTGGAGGGAGAAGGTGAACAGGAGCAGTGAGAATGCACAATGCTGGCAGCAGTGTGATCGGTCTGGGTGAGATGTTTGTTGTGTAATTCTTACTTAGAAGGTTGACAATTGGTGGTGAGCTGGAAGGGCTTCTTTTGTGTGTTAGTCATGATGGCTTAAGTGCTTAGTTGGAAAGAACAGTTTTGCTGGGAGAAAGGTCTCAGCTTAAAGCTGTGTCCATGGACTGCTGCACAGTGGGACTGGTCCACTTCTGACCATAGGCAGAGAAGGCCTGTGCGGTTCTGAGGCAGTCTTTGCCAGGACGCCTCCTTCACCACCACCAGTTTGTTGGTGGCGTCCAGGGGGTTTGCACTGGGGATTGCTCTGCAAGCAAGTTAAGAGTTTTTTTAGGTTAAATCTCATTTCACATAACTCTGCCTCTTCTTTGTCAGACACTTGAAGAATCCTGTAATAGCACAAAAGATCCAGAAGCTGATGGATGTGGGTCTGATCGCAATTCGGTGATGACTTGCTCATCATCCCCCTTCCCTTCACCCTCATGTGGAAAGAGGAGCTGGGACCGCGGCAAGCAGCACGAGCAGGAGGGAGAGAAGGGGAGAAAGCTAACAACTTATCTATATATTTATACAGACCTATGTGGACGATTCAGAGACTTGTACTTGCGTTACTTGTGCAGCCGCTGCCTCTGGGCCTTCCCAGCACACGCATGGTCTCTTCTGCTGCCCTGAGTTCCATGTCTCCCGCCCCTGCCCCCCAGTCGCTGTCTCAGCTGCTCCCCCATAGTTGGTTTTTTATTTGGGGCGGTGGGCATGTATGGGTAGGGGAGGGAGGGGGTGTTCTTCCCAACCTCAGGTCCCAACTGTCTTCACATTGTTAACTCCACGTCCTCTCCTCCAATAAAACAAGCCAGTCAGGCGTGGTTATACGTTGCTATGTCCCTGAGTAATTTTTTTGCCAAAAGATTTAAAGTTGTCCTGCAGAGGTCACAGTCTGGATAGGGAGAGGTGTAAATGCACTCCTGGGAACCAGAGCCTCCTTTACTTCCTAAGGAGTGGGGTGGGGCAGTGTGAGCTTGGCTGGATTCCACAGCCGCACGGAGGTGGCCACTAGGTGGTGCTGTCACTCAGTGAACACTGAAAGGGAGCCTGGAGGCTCCCGCCCTCCCCGGAGTGGCACCAGCTCCGGAGGTGATTCCCATGCTGTCAGTTCTCCACACTAATCTCAAAGCCAGAAAAAAACTAGTTAGATCCAGAGAACACTGGATCTCAGCAAACATCGAAAACAATTTCTATTGCAAGAGATTCTCAACCTTCCTTTTGGAAAGATCGAATCTTCCTGCTAACTGTATGTATAGTTAGTTTTAGTTCTTAACTCACCACTTTCAACCGAGCTTAAAATAGGTTTTAATGACACTTTCCTATGGTTGCAATAAACTTTCTAAAACCCTTTTGGACTGGGGTCTTCTCAGCTGTAGTAAAACTTCCTCATTTGGTCCCTGAGTGCAGCCTTTGGGCTAGGAAGTTGCTGAGGCCAGCAGTTGGCTGTACTTCCTGCCACCTTGACTTTGCATAAGCTGGCCTTCCCCTGGGAACCCCCAGGCAGGCCTCCTCCCTGGCCTGGGTGGCCCAGTTAGAAAACCTGGCCTCCACAGGGATTCTGCTGCACCTTTGGTGCTACCATCTCTTCAGGCTTTGTTCCATCCATCCCCAAACTGACTGTCTAGGAAGGCTGAATTTCTCCTGGGAACCAGTGGTGAATATAAGGCCTTTCTCTCCTGAAGTTTACATCTCGATGCAGGTGATGGACAGGAAGATGTTGGGCCACCAGATGCCCTCCAAGTCACACTTGTGAGTCACATTTGCATAGGAACTTAACAGGAGTGAGCCTCGTAGGCACTGGCCTGGGGAGGTGGAGGGACAGCGTGGCAGTGGCAAGTCTTGAAGAGACCTGAAGGCACAGAGCAGGCAGGTTGTGAAACATCAAGGGCCAATTTCTGTGCCACTGTTACCCTGGCAGCTCTAAGCTTGACAAGTTTGGAAATAGAAGCCTTATTATTAGGGACAGAAAAGACTTAAGAAAGTTGTTTCCCTCTGGGCCTTCAAGGACCTCTTTGTGGTAATAAAGGACATTCTGGGCTTGAGCTGACTTGACCTGCTGAGATCGTAAATAACCCAGATCTGATCCTTTCAATTCCACTGCACTCCCTCTTGGCCCCCGATGATGCTTGCCACCTGAAGAGCCCCCCACCTCTGGACAGGTTGTAGATGGGAGATGGTTTCCTATAAGGGAACACAAATTGGTGGCTAGTTTGAATCGGGCTTCCCTCTAAAGGGGGGACACATTTTGTGGTCTTGGGTCCACAAGACCCACTTACCTCTGTGCTCACTGGGAGCAGAGGCAGGGCCCCACTGGAACCCTCGCTGCTGCTACCCTGCCGCCCTACCAGAAGTTGCTTCCTGCACCCAGCTCCAGCCCGCCCTGGGGAGGGGCTGAGCCCGCCCTGCTCGTGATAAGGCCTAAGGGCTGCCCTCTGAAGGAAGCTCCAAAGAGAAAGCGAAGGGGAAGGAAGCACGCAGCGGTCTGCAGGTGTGCAGGCCGAGGCCAGGAGTGGCTGACACCCTGATCCCCCACCTGCAGCCCCAGCCCCTCGCAGGCCAGGTAAGCAGGCCAGCAGCTGGAGGCCCAAGGGCCCCTCTCTTCCTTGCCCTCCTGCAGGCCCCCTGCCCAGCATGCCTCTCTCCGTGCAGCAGCCTGGACTGTCCACTGCCCTGGGGAGACTTTGGCCAGTTTGGGATGATGGAGCTGAGCTTTGGGCCTGATTGGAACTACTCTCTGACCTGGGTTCACCGCCATTTCCAGGGTGGGCAGCTGCCAGTGTGGGCTTGGGGTGGGCTGTGGGCTGGGCCAGTAGACGGAGGTCGTGCCCAGCTCTGGGATCAAGCTGTGTGATCTTGAGTGAGCCCCTTCTTACTCTTACCGGGCCTCCATCTTCCCCTCTGTGAGAAGGGAGCCGGCTGGGCAACATGGCCTCCAAGGGTCCCTTCAACTCAACCATCCATGATGGCAACAGGGTCTGAGGTTTGCCTGGAAAAATTCAGCTCCCCATGTCTTGCCGCTGACATGGCATCCTGGCCTGCGGGCTTGCTCTCTGCCCTTCTGCCTGTCCCAGGCACCCGAGGCAGCCTACCAGGCCCCAGCCTGCCCTCCTAACCACCCTGCCTCTTGCTACCCTCTCCGCAGAGCTGCCGCAGCCATGGCAGGGATGAAGACAGCCATGGGGGACTACATTGACTCATCCTGGGAGCTGCGGGTCTTTGTAGGAGAGCAGGACCCCGAGGCCGAGTCGGTCACCCTCCGGGTCACAGGGGAGTCGCACATCGGTGGGGTGCTCCTGAAGATCGTGGAGGAGATCAGTGAGTGCCTGCTGCCCCTGCTGCCCACCGGGTCTCTTGGCACTTCCGGGCCAGCCCTGCTGCTCCGCGCTTGATAACCGAGTCACAGTGACTCAGGCACCAGCTTAATCATTTGGTTCCAAAAAAGACATTTCCCCAGCTTAACTTCCCCTCCCTCCCACTGTCTTCCCTCCCTTCCTCCCACACCAGCTGGTTCTGCTAAGACCCCAAGGAGCAGACCCAACCACTGTCCCCCGTTCACCCACTTCTGGGGCAGGAGAGACCTTGCCTTCGATGAGGCAGAGGTCCCACTCTAGAGGTCTGAGGGGGGACCAGAGGGGTCTCCTGGAGACTTGGGGGCCTGTTCCCACACTCTCTCCCGGGGCGGAAGCCCTCAGCAGGCTGGTGACAGGCCCAGCCCGAGTGGGAAGGCCCTGCCCCCACAGGAAGTTACAGCAGAGCTGCCTGTGGTATCAGCCCTGGAGGGGAGCGGGGCCAGTGACATGGGGGCTTCTCATCACCTCTCCCTGCTGGGGGTGGGGGCTGCCCCTTCCTGGGAGGGCAGCAGGCCCGCTCAGATAGCCAGAGGCGGATGTCAGGCCATGATAGTCCCAGACAGCTGGGTCCTGGGTCCTGTGGGTGGGGATGGGAGGGCTTCTTCCGACCCAGCCAACCCACCACGTGCAGCCCAGGAGGGAGGTCAGTAGGTGTACGGACAGGAGGGGGCCCCAGGGCAGCCCGGCCACAAGGCTGAAGTGGTGAAGGGAGCTTCCAGAAGGCAAGGCCCAAGGAGGCTATGAAAGCAGAAGTAGGGAGAGAGGGTCCTTCAGGGGACTGGGCGGCAGACCGAGACTCAGGCAGGCCTGGGCCAAGCAGGGCAGAGAGGGTAAAGACCAAGTGCCCCAAGAGAAGACCCGGTTGGGCCCAGGGCATGGCCCACGGCAAAGCAAGAGGCCTGAACAAGGAGCCAGTAGGACCCCACTCCTCCACTTGCTGCTGGGCCCCTAGGGTTCAGTCCCTCCAGCTCCTGTCCCCTGCCCCGGGGACACTGTCCCCACTCCTCCGACTCTCACTTACTCCATAGTACATCAGATGTCTACTGATGCTCAGCCAGGCTGGCCCATGCCAGCCCCTGGCCTAAAGAGCAGCCAGGCAGGTGAGACCCACCCTTCAGCAGCTGGCATAGGGCCGAGTGTTGTCTTGGGGGTGGGTGTGTGTGCCAGGAGCAGCCAGCATGGGGACCTGGAGCCAGAAGATGGGCCTCACAGTCCAAGACAGGGGACTTCCCAAGAGAGGCCACTTAATATGCATCCTGGGAGGGGTCTGCAGCAGGGAGGAGCAAGGTGGGATGTTGGGGCACAGGAGCGTTGTGAATTTGTCAGTGTTTTCTGAGAAGAAACAAGGCTGGGGTGACAGCCATAAGGCATTGCGGACTCCATCCTGGAGGTGGAGAGAAGTGGCTGGAGGGTTTCCAGTGAGATACCCAAGGCAGGTCCCTCGGGTTGGGGTGGGCTGGAGGATGAACAGGAGGTAGCTTTTGGAGGTGGGATTGGCATGGATTAAATGCAGTGCCTAAAAGCAAAAGGGACGATGCTGGGCCTTGCAGGAGAGCTGTTGTCACGCAGCCCCCAGAGGTTGTGAGGAGAGGGGGTGCTTCTGTCCAGTGTCAGGCAGAGCTAGGTAAAAAGGAGCACCTTGGGAGCTGGGACTGTGAGTCATTGCATTTATAGTCCCAGAGCTGGGCACATGAGCTGGTGAACAAAGATTTCTGGAATGATCAAAGCCAATGGACGTGCCTCTTAACCAGTGGCTTGGGGATTTTGGGCTGGGGCTCACAGCAGGAAGATGAAACTGTAGACTAGGTGAGACCCCCCCCCCCCAGGAAGAGGCCGTGGCCAAGGAGGGAGAAGAGGCTCCTCCAACTGAACCAAATGGGGAAGGATGGAGCAGAGGGGCCAACGAGACAAAACAAGGGCAAAGGATTGGGAGGAGAAGGAAGGTGGGTGCCAGAAAGCCAAGAACAGAGTGAGGGTGCAGCAGGGAGGCTCAGACAGACCCTCTCTCCATTCAGCTGCACTGCTGACATCAGGGCAGGAGGAGGAGGGAGGGCCGCGGGAGGGAGTGGAGCTGTGGTGGGACCCCTCCCCAGGAAGGGCTTTGACACTAGAGGGCTCTGCCTATCCTGTGTCTTTATGCTCACCTGGCACCAGTTCAGGCTTGTGGCTGGGGGTTGCGGGGGGTGGAGGACGGAGAGGAGAGCGCATATCCTTATCCTCCATCCGTAACCGCAGGACTGTGAGGTGTTCACATTTCTAACTGAATGTTTTCATGCGGCCCCATGTCTATGTCACAGACGCCAGGCACTTACCATGGGGCAGGCACTGATCAGTGTCCATTGCTACCTACATCTCAGAAACTGGGAAACTGAGGCTCAGAGAGGTTCAGGCCCTGGCCGAGGTCACGGAGCTAGTAAGCATTATATATTTATGGACTGCCTGCTGTCTCCCAAGCTCCCAGGAATGCCAGAGAGAGGCCATGAAGCCAGGAATTGTGGGAGGTGCTGTACAGCGGAGCCCCATGGGCTGGAGTGTGTGGAGTGGGGGCCCTAAGACTGGGGCGTCCGGACTCTGAGGTGGGGGGTCCCCCAGGGTGTTACTCCCTTCAGTAGTAGTGACTGAGCCCAGGTGGACAAGCAGGGTTAGCCAGCAAAAATGGTTCTGCAATGACCTCAATCCTAGACCCCAAGCTGACCCAGCCTGGCCCTGCCTTTGGCCTGGGTAGGGGAGGGGCAGTCAGCACCTCTGAATCCCAGGCTTGTGCTCAGTGCTGGGGGCCAGGGCCTCCGAGGCTGATGTGCACCCCCCTGCCTGTGACCCCTCAGAGCGCAAGCAGGACTGGTCAGATCACGCCAT
The DNA here is from genome assembly GCF_009834535.1 of Camelus ferus. Classification (NCBI taxonomy): domain Eukaryota; kingdom Metazoa; phylum Chordata; class Mammalia; order Artiodactyla; family Camelidae; genus Camelus; species Camelus ferus. The sequence continues at coordinate 64,813,482 of NC_045705.1, forward strand.
CTGGTGGGAACAGAAGAGACAATGGCTGCTGCAGACCCACTGGACGCTGGACAAATACGGGATCCTGGCCGATGCCCGCCTCTTCTTCGGGCCTCAGCACCGGCCAGTCATCCTGAGGCTGCCCAATCGCCGGGCCCTGCGCCTCAAAGCCAGCTTCTCCCAACCCCTCTTCCAGGCCGTGGCTGCCATCTGCCGGCTCCTCAGTGAGTCCCCCGCTGGTTCCCACTCTGCCCCCTGCAAGGGTCCTGCCAGGGTGAGGTCCCCTCCCTTTACAGGCCCAGCTATTGTCACCTTGTCCTTGCTGAACTGCTCCCCATCCTGCCTACAGGGCGGGGAACTGCCCCAAACTGCCGGTGAGTGGGGTGGGAGGAGGTCCTAGGGCAGGACCCTAGGCCTGGCTGAGGCCCCAGCTCTCCCCAGGTATCCGGCACCCAGAGGAGATGTCTCTGCTCCGGGCTCCCGAGAAGAAGGAGAAGAAGAAGAAGGAAAAGGAGCCGGAGGAGGAGGTGTATGATTTGACCAAGGTCGTCCTGGCCGGGGGTGAGCACAGACTGGGCGGCCCAGGGTTGAGGCACAGGGGCAGGCTCAGGAGGCCTGGGGCTGGGGGCCGGGCCTGTTTGACCCCGGACCCGCACTCCAGGCATAGCACCTGCGTTGTTCCGGGGGATGCCAGCCCACTTCTCAGACAGTGCCCAGACTGAGGCCTGCTACCACATGCTGAGCCGGCCGCAGCCACCGCCGGACCCCCTCCTGCTCCAGCGCCTGCCCCGGCCCAGCTCCCTCTTGGACAAGACCCATCGCCACAGCAGGTGCCCCACGTGCTGGGTCTGCACCCAGGCCACATCCCCTTGGGTCTGGGGTCTGGGGTCTGGGCTCCCAGAGCCCACACCATCCCCTGAGTCCTGCTCGCCCCAGATCCACTCCTGTCCCCAGGCCACTCCCATAAGCCTGTACTTGCCCCCAGCCCCCTGCCCAGCCCCCACCCTGTCCCACCGCACCTGGCTCTGCCCTGGCTCCGCCCTGACCCCGCCCCTGCCTCCCTGCGGCCCAGGTGGCTGGACTCATCGAGGTGCCTCATGCAGCAGGGCATCAAGGCTGGGGATACGCTCTGGCTGCGCTTCAAGTACTACAGCTTCTTTGACCTGGATCCCAAGGTGGGCTGGGTTGCAGAGAAGGGGTCTGGGTCAGTGGGACATGGGTGTCTGGGCTCTGGGAATGGTAGCCACTCACAGGGTCCCGTCCATCTGTCCATGTGTCCACCCACACCCGTTTACTAACTCCACCAACACCTGATGCCAACGCCTGTTTATTAATGGCTGTCAGGGAGGTAATGACCACAGCTCAGTGTAGACAGTGGCAGGTACCCCTGGGAAGTCTGCTCAGGCACCTGGCTCAGGGAAGGCTTCCTGGAGGGGTGGCCCTGGGACCTGCAGAAACTAGGGGCAGGTGAGGGACGAGGCTTTGCTGGCAGGCAGCAGTGTGCCTCTCTCCCTCCCTGCCTATCGTCCCCACCCAGCAACCAATAGGCTCCATGCATCCGTCTCAAAAACCTCCAGGTGCTCCCTCCACCTGTGGCCCCGCTTCTCTGCGCCACTTCGCTGCAAAATGTCTAAACCCTGGAATCCAGTGTCCTTACTCCCCGGAAGCCTTCTGTGTGGGTGCCCCTCGACTCCCTCCCTCTCCTCAGCCAAATCTATCCCTGCGTCTTCCATCCCCACCCTGCCGAGGGGATGGTGCCCTCCATGCTACCTGTTCCCTGCTCAATTCCCCTCCACATCTGTCTTACTTGGCCACTTGGGGTCGCCATGCACTTGGGGGTCTGTAGCTGCTCCGCCTGGGCTCCTTGGCTCTTCTGTGTCCAAGGCCTCTGAGTGTTGTGAGCCCCAGGGCTCCATTTACAGCCCCCTTCTCTCCTTCCTTTCTCCCAGGAGTCTCTTCTCATGGATTTAAATATCTTGGTGCTCTTTATAGCTCTCAGATTTATCACCTCTGGCCCAGACATCTCTCCCCTGAGCTCCAGACTCCTGTGTCCACCTGGCCGTCTCTGCTCTGGTACCTAACAGGCACCCCAGGCTCCTTCCTGAAACAGAGCTCTTGATTCGGGTCTGCCCAGCACATCCTCCCACTATGGACTCATTGTAAAAGCCTCGCTCTCACCCCATTCTGGAGCCTTCCCTTTTGCTCTCACCTCACCCCTTATTGTGCCCTGTTGTGTCTTCCTTGAACTAAAATCCTGAACCATTCACTCCCTTCTGTCTCTTCACCCGTCCAGCGGCTGCCTCTCTCTTGTGGGTTACTGCAGCCCCTCCTAATGGACCCCTCTCCTCTCTTGGCCTCCCCAACCTCCACGCAGCATCTGGAATGAACACTTGCAAGTGGTGCATCAGGTCCTGTCATTCCTGCTTAAATGGCTCCAGTGGCTGCCTATGGCCCAGCAGCCATGCCAGTGCCTGCAGGACCAGGCCCATCTGGCCCTGGAACGGCCCCGCCCCACCCACTCCCTCCCACCCACCCCGCCCCCTTTCTGCTGCCCCCACATCCCTGTCCCTTCCTCCTGCAGACTGTTGTTCCTTTCTCCCATCTTCCCTGCCTTCTTTTGGATTGAGGAGTTTGCATGAGTCTGTTTGTCTCCTTTATATTAGCGTATTAGCTATGCTGATTTTTAAAACTTTTGGTAGTTGCTTTAGGTGTTATAGGACACATAAACTATTGCCACCAAGTAATCCACTGCTTCACTGCAGTGTAAGAAGCTTACAACAGGAGAGATGCTCCGCTTCACCTCCTGGCCTCACACACTCTGCTTCTACTGACGTCACAGCCCACAGTACACTGTCGTTCTTGTTGCTGTTATTACTATGATGATGGCTGTGTTGAGCAATGATTCATCACCATAAAATTTGCCCATTTAAAGCATACAGCTCAATGGCTTTTAGTGTTTTCACAGAGTTGTGCAACCATCACCACAATCAGTTTTAGAACACTTTCAGCATCCTCAGAAGAAATCTCACACCAATTAACAGTCACTCCCCATTTATGCCCCACCCCTCAGCCCCTGGCATTGATTAATCTCCTTTCTGTCTCTATAGATTTATCTATTCTGGACATTTCTTTTTGTTTTTATTTTTATTTTTTATTGAAGTATAGTTGATGTACAGTGTTTCAGGTGCATAGCAAAGTGATTTCGTTATACATGTATATATATGTATTTTTTTTCAGATTCTTGTCCATTATAGGTTGTTACGATACTGAATACAGTTCCCTGTGCTAGACAGTAGGTCCTTGTTGTTTGGACATTTCATGTATATGGAATATGGAATCATACACTACGTGGCCTTTTGTGGCTGGCTTCTTTCACTTAGCATAATGTTTTTTTTTTTTAATAAAGGTACTGGGGATTGAACCTAGGAGCATTTGATCTACCACTGAGCTATACCCACCGCCCCTGAACATTTTCAATGTTCATCCATGTGTCAGTGTTTCGTTCCTTCTTATTGCAAAATAATATTTCATTGTATGTATATGCCATATTTTATTTATCCATTCATTAATAGACATTTGTTATCCCCCCCTACTTGTTGGCTGTTATGAATAATGCTGCCACGAATATCCACGTACAAGTTTTAGAGTGAACAAATATTTTCACTTTTCCTGGATGTAAACCGAGAAGTAGAATTGTTAAGTCATCATCATGATCATTTTCACTTTAACTAGTCCATTATTTTTTTATGAAACTTTTGTTTTGCGATAACCGATAACCACGGGTTCCCAGACAGTCCTCAGAACTAATACACGGAGATCCCAGACACCCGGGGGACTCCTTACCCAGCTTCCCCAATCAGTAGCACAACCAGGACCTTGATGTGACGCAGCCAGGATACAGAACAGTTCTCATAGCCAATTGTCCTAAAAATACATCTTAAACGTATGAAAAAAGTCTTTTCTACCCGCCCACAAGCTCACCATTCCCTGTGCTCTTTAAAAAAAAAAATTTTTTTTTCTTGATGGAGGCACTGGGGATTGAACCCAAGACCTCTTGCATGTTAAGCATGTGCTCTGCCCCTTAGCTCTACCCTCGCCCTTCTGTGCTCTTTATTCTCAAAATACAGAGCTGGATTTCCAGCGGGAATCACTTTCTGTCTGCCTGAAGGACTTCCTTTAATATTTCTTGTAGAGTTGATCTCGACAAGAATGGTGATGAATTCTTTCAGGCTTTGTATGTATATCTGTATAAGCCATTATTTTGCCTTTGTTTTTTTCATTGAATATTTTTTCAAAAAAATTTCTATGCTTTTGATTTTTAAATTTTTATTTATTATTTATTTGTCATCCATTTTAAAATGTGTTTTCTTTTTTTTAAAGAATTTTTTGGTAGGGGTAGGTAATTAGGTTTGTTTATTTTTAGAGGAGGTACTGGGGATTGAACCCAGGACCTCATTCTACCTCTTGAGCTATGCTCTTCCCCCTCTTTGCCTTTGATTTTGAAAGATATTTTTACTCGGTGCAGAGTTCCTGGTTGATGGTTCTTTTTCCTTACAGTGCCTTGATGCTGATGCCTCCTGGTCTCGAGGCTCACACTGCTTCCAGCAGCCGACCTGCTGTCTCTGTGCTCATCTGTATGTGACATGTCTTTTTTTTCTGACTGCTTTTATGGCTTTCTCTTTATCACTGGTTTTGAACAACTTGATGACCATGTGCCTCAGTTTGCTTCAGGTTTCTCATGCTTGGAGTTCATTGAGCCTCTTGAATCTGAGTTAATAGTTTTCATCAAATTTGGAAAATTTTTGGCCTTTATTTTTTCAGATATTTTTTCTGCACCTCCTCGTCCCTTACGGGATTCCGGTTACATGAGTATTAGGCTTCTTAAAATTACCCACAGCTAATGGATGCTCTGTTCAGTTTTTTTTTTTTTTTCTCATCTTATTTTTCTGTGTTTCATTTTGGATAGTTCTATTGCTTTATTTTCAAGTTTACTAATCTTTTCTTCTCCCATGTCTAATCTGCCATCAATCCCCTGCCTAGAAGTTCAGTTGTGACCTTTTTAATATTTTCCATCTCTCCTTAACAGGCCCATGCTTTCCTCTGCCTTCTTGAACATACAGGATATATTTTAAATACTTTTTTTTAGTGTTTTTGTCCATTAATTCTACTATCTGTGTCATTTCTGGATCTATTTCTATTGACTATTTATCTGTTCATTATGGGTTGTATTTTTCTGCTTATTTTCATGCCTCGTGGTAATTTTTTATTTGATACCAGACACCATACTATAAACTTTATGTTCTTGGGTGCTTGATTTTTTTTTTTGGTAGTCCCTTAAATCTTTTTAAACCTTGTTTACAGATGAAATTAAGACAATTGGAAACACTTTGATCCTTCTCAAACTTGCTTTGAACATTAATTAATAATTGTAATTTATAATAATTCAATAATAATGAATTAGACCGGACAAAAGCATCTTTTAGTCTAGGGCTAATTTACTTCATTACTGAGACAATAGCCTCCTGAGTCTTCTGACATGACATATTGTGAGGTTTCTCTAACCTATGTTTGGGAATGTGAAATATTCCCACCCAACGTGAGCTCTGATTAATGTTCTACCAGCTCCTCTGCAGTGTTTTCTTCCACCAGCCTTGAGTAGTTTCCTTACACACATAGGCTGATCAGTACTCAGCTAAAGACCTAAGAGGAGCCCTCTGTGATCTCCATCCAGAGCTCTCTCTCTGTGCAGCTCTCTCTTCTCCAGCACTCTGTCATGTGAACTCTAGCTGCCTTGGACTCCCCAAATTCTCAACTGCATCTTCTTACCTGCTGGGCTCTGTTTGAGGTCCTCCTCCCTACTACGGGGAGCACACTCACTCCAGAAAGTAAGCTAGGCAATCTCAGGATGCACTTCTTTATTTCTCTTCTTTCTCTCTCTGTGGTCTGTTGTCCAATATCTTTTTTTCTTTTTTATGGAGGTACTGGGGATTGAACCCAGAACCTCACGTATGCTAAGCATGTGCTCTACCACTGAGCTATATGTACCTGACTGTTGTGCAATATCTAAAAACTGTTTGGTTGTTGTTGTTTTCCTTGTTTTATAAATTTTATTTTATTTATGTATTTTTTAATTGATGTCTAGTTGATTTACAATTAGTTTCTGGTGTATAGCTTAGTGATTCAGTTACATACTTATCTATACATATTCTTTTTCATTAAAGTTTAGTCCAAGATATTGAATATAGTTCCTTGTGCTATACAATAGGACCTTGTTGTTTATTTTATATATAGTAGTTTGTATTAAATTTAATTTTATTTTATTTTAAACATTTTTATTGCGTTATAGTCATTTTACAATGTTGTGTCTAAATTTTATTTTTAATCAAAGTAATATATGATGGCTTAAAGAGTTGAATGGTCCCAATAGAATAAAAACAACAACAAAAAGCAGTTCCCTTCTCACCTCTCCTTATCCTGGATTTCTCATCCCTAGAGACTGTAGATTTTAACTCTGTAGCTTTTTATTCTAGTGTTTATATCTGTATGACAAGCTTATATATGTCTCTTCCTTGATATTTCCATTTCACACATTACACATTCACTTTGTATGAAGATGAAGATTTAGCTGTCTTATGTGCTCCCTCCCTCCCCCACAACACACACATCTCTTTGCATCTTTCCAGTTGAGTTGTATTATGGCTTTTGGTTAAAACAACATGATTGTGGCTATAAATAGTAACACATAACTAGCATTCTTAGCTAAGCCACAGAATAACTATACTTCCTTCTTGGTCAAATTTTTCTTGGAGTTCATCATTGTTATATTTTTTAAAGTTTATTTTCTGGTAATTGTCTGTGTATAATTAGAAAAGAGACCCCAAAGGCTAGCTGGACATTCTCTGAATCTGTGGCTTGCCATGGGGAGTCTTCATGGTGATGAGGTGGGATGTTCCATAACCAAGCCCCTCCAGCATTGCAACCCAACCACAATACTCCTTTCAAAATAGTTGATTACTTTAGGATATCAGTCAGTGTTATTTTCTGGCCAGAACCATGGAATGGTGGCAGTCTAGACCCAGCACTTGGCCATTGTCCTTGAACTTCCCTTCACTATTTCCTAGGAACTCCTATATTAGACTTTTGGTTCCTAGCTCTCTTGTGTTCCTTTTTCTTGACTGACTCCCTCATCTTGATGGAGTATATATTTCAACAGCTTCCCCTAAAATGGTAAAATAGTAATAGCTTCCCCTAAATGATTTGAAATCCTGCATGTTTGGAAAGGTGGCTATTCCCCTCACTTGTGTGATAGGAATAGAATTCTAGGTTTGAAACAGTTTCCTGCCAAATTTTGAAGCCACCTTCTCATTGTCCTTCAGTTTCCAGTGTTGCTGCTGAGGAGTCTGATGCCATTTTTATTTTCAGTTCTTCCATGTGTGGCTCTTTTAGTTTTTCTTGGAGGGGAGGGGAGGCACTATAGGTTTTTAAGAATCTTCTTCTTACCTCTTGATGTTTTAAAAGCTCTCAATAGTATGTCCTGGCATGAGTCTTTCTTCAGTGATGGGCCTGCATACTTTCCAAGCCCTTTCAAATAAAAAACCTGGGTCCTCCAGTTCTGGAAATATGTTCTATACAATGTCTTTAATAATTCCCTCCCCTCCATTTTTCTTTTCTTTTCTTTTTTTTCCTGGAACTTAGTAGATATTAGACCTTCTGGGTTAATTTTTTAAATTAGATATTGCCGGGTAGGGGGTATAGCTCAGTAGTAGAGAGTGCTTGGCATGCACAAGGTCCTGGGTTCAATCTCCAGTGCCTCCATTAAGGGGAAAAAGTAAAAATAAAAAATAAATTAAATTTAAAAAATAAAATAAAACAATTGTAAATATACATATTTTAAAAATTAGACATTTATCTTTTCTTCCTTTTTTTATGCTTGTCTTTTTGTTCTACTTTCTGGAGAGTTCCTTAAATTACCTTTCAAATGATCTATTGAATTTTCAATTTCTGCAACTGACTTTTTAAATTCTAAGAGGCTTTATTTTCTGAGTTTTCCTTTTTAGTGCGTGTGTGTGTGTGTAACATACATTTAGAAATATTCACAAATATAACCAACACATCAAGCAAAAGAACTTCAGGAGCTTTCAGAATCCTCCCTCATACCCAGGCAATATCTCCCACAGGGGGAATCACTAATGTTCCTTCTAATGCCATAGATTAGTTTTGCCTGTATTTTAAATCTATGATATCACACGGTCTATACTCTTTTGTGTCTGGCTTCTATCACTCAGCATTATGCTTGTATGATTCATCCATGTTGCATATAGAGGTAGCATATTCTTTCTTATTGGTGTGTAATATTCCATGACATCAACATACCACAATTAATTTTCCATTCTACTGTTGATGGGCATTGTGCAATTTCCATATTGGCCTGTTATGAATACAAATGCTATGAACATTCCAGTATACGCCTTTTAGTGAAGATATGCACACATTTCTGTAGGGTGTATACCCAGAGGTGGAACTGCTGGGTAACAGGGCAGGCATTGGTTTAGTTGTAGCAGATAATTGTCAAACAGTTTCCAAAGTGGCAGTCCCAATTTACAGCCCCATCAGTAGTGTATGAGAGTTTCAGTTGTTCTGTAACTTCACCAGCATGTGGTATTCCCTGTATTTTCCATTGTAGCCATTCTGGTAGGTGTGTAATGGTATCTCATATGGTATTTTGTTTGTTTTTTCAAGCAGCTTTACTGAGCTATAACTACATACCATAAAAATCACCCACTGTAGGCATTCAGCTTATTTTTAGTAAGTTTATACAGTTGTGCAACCATCACCACAACCCAGTTTTAGAACATTTCCATCACCCTAGGAAGTTCTCTAGTGCCCATTTGCAGTCATTTCTCCTCCCACACCCAACCCCAGACAATCACTGATGTGCTTTTTATGTGGCTCTAATTTACATTTCTCTGATGACTAGCCATGTTGAGAAATTTTTCATATGGCTATTAGTCATTTGGGTATCCTCTTTTGTGAAGTTTCTGTTCAACTGTTTTGCCAATTTTTATACTGAGTTGCTTGTCTTTTTCATATTGTTCCTTAGTAGTTCTTTATATATTCTGCACATGAGTACTTTGTCAGATAAATATATCATGAATATTTTCCCCGCTCTGTGCTTTGCCTTTTCATTCTCTTAATAGTTTATGTTGGATAAGCAGAAGTTCCTAATGTTAATACAATCTGTAGTTCTATTTTTCTCTAAAGGCTTTATTGTTTTAACTTTCATATTTAGATCTGCAATCCATCTGGAATTGATATTTGTATGTGGCATAAAGTAGGGGTAAAAATACATCTTTTTACCATATGGGTATCCAACTGACCCAGTTCCATTTATTGAAAAGAGCATCCTTTCCCCAGTGATGGCAAGATCACCTTTGTCCTAAGTCAGGTGAACATGTGTAGGTCTCTCTCCAACTGTTTCTTTGATTCCATCGATCAATTTGTCTCTCTTTGTCAGTGCCATGCTGTCTTAATTCCTTTAACTTTATAATTACGTTCCTTTAAAAAACAACATTGTGTTCTTGTTTTATGAATGTGGTAGTTTGTCTCTGTAAGGATTTTGACCAGTGTTTGAAGTTTTTCCTGCTCCCTACTTTATTTCCTCCCAGCTCTTTCCCCCCCATTTGACTTGGTCTCTGTAGTTCATGCTAGCTAGCAGCTTTCTTTCAATGTGGGTAATCCCTGCCTGTCCTTTCATATTTAGAAGTAAGGCTCTACAAAGCCAATTGGAAACTCTGAGTGGATGAAGAGGGCTTGGCATTTTGGGGGCCTCCTGGGGGGGATGGGGCAGGGATACTACTCTTTGTGGGGGTTTTCTGTTTGGCTTCTCAGCAGTGAAATCTCTGATCTCCTCACTGGGTATAGAAGGCTTGCTATCAATGTCTTTGGTGACAAGTAGGGAAGGGCTGGGGGTGTCTCACCTTTCAAAACACCAACTTTTTCTTAATTCCTTTGTTTTCAGGACAGTGAACCCCAACCCAGCTGCACCTAGAGTACCAAATGCAGGGGTACCTCTGGCTCAGCATCTCCAGAGAGCAAACCTCTGGCTTCTACCAGGTGCCAGCTGGTTGCCACTTAGGTGCAGGGAGTGGGAAAAAACTGCTCCATTTAGAGACTTTCTCTGGTCCTCATTTCAGCCCACCCTCACCTCTCAGCCAGAGGATCCCAGACTGGAGACTGTCCGCTTTGTGAACTGGATCTTTTGCTCAGATCTTAGTTCTTTTTGCTGTTTGTTCTCTGATATTTTCAAAACTCTTTAGTGCCTTCACCATAGAACAAGACAGGGAAAAGGGCGTGAGATCCTAGCTCTTCCTCCCTGCAACTCAGTTCCCATCCATGTTTTCACTACCCATCTTCCAAAATTTTGTTGGCGTCTCTCACCTGCTGTAGTCCTCTCTCTCTTGTCCTTTTCGGTTTACCCTTTTTATGCTGTCAGTTCTGGTGGGTTTCAGAAGGAGTGTGGGCCTGATCTTCTGTGGGTAACTGGGATCCCCTTTTGAGCTCCTTGTTCCTTCTCTCTGGAATAGTCTTCCTATCACTCTTCCCTTCAGTGGCCTGTTGTCATCCCTCAGGTCTCAGTACAAGCATGTCTCCTCCTCAGGGAAGCCTTCCCTGAAAGCTTCCTCATATAGTGTAGCACCCCTGCACCCCAGTTCCATTCTCTCTCATCACGATCAAACTTGTGGGGTTCTTACCTGAGGGCATGAGTGAGCCACCCTTTGGAATCTATTTCCTTTTTTTGTCGGGGGAGGTAGTTAGGTTTATTTATTTATTTTTAATGGAGGTACTGGGGATTGAACCCAGGACCTCATGCATGTTAAGCACTCACTCTACCACTGAGCTATACCCTCCCCCACTGGAATCTATTTCCTCTATAGCTTTGATTGCACTCTTGAATCACTTCACTTATTTATTGATTGGTTTACTCAGCCCCCCTTGTCCCTTCAGCAGCATGCAGGGCACACAGTAGACAGAGTAAGTATCTGTACAAAAAGTTTTAGAGGGACGAAGCTGCCACCTACCTGGGCAGATGGGGCCGGCAGCTAGGAGGCTGGGATTGGGGTCTGCTGCCTGTGTGGGGCCACTCAGTGAGCTGGCACAGAGGGCAGAGCTGAGGGCTGAAGCGCGCAGGAGCTGGGTGCACAGGGTGCTCAGGGCAGTTGGCACCCAACCAACTCAGCCTCCTCCTCCCACCACTCCAGATAGACCCAGTGCGGCTGACCCAGCTGTACGAGCAGGCTCGGTGGGACCTGTTGCTGGAGGAGATTGACTGCACGGAGGAGGAGATGATGGTGTTTGCAGCCCTGCAGGTGCCAGGCAGGCCTGGGGGCCCGGGGCAGCTGGGTGCAGGCCAGGCCCAGGGCAGGGAGGGTCTTCCAGGGGAGGGGACCCATCTCCAGAAAGCCCAGCTGAGGGCACTGTTGGGCTGATGGGTGGCCTACTAAGCCCTTCCTGGCCGTGTGCCCCTCCCAGTACCACATCAACAAGCTGTCCCAGAGCGGGGAGGTAGACGAGCCAGCCAGCACAGACCCAGGGCTGGACGACCTAGATGCAGCCCTGAGCAACCTGGAGGTGAAGCTGGAGGGCTCGGCGCCCACAGATGTGCTGGTGAGGAGGGGCTCTGGTCAGAAGTTGGGGTCAGGGTCAACTGCAGGGACCAGGTTCCCCCTGACTCCTCTCCTCCCCAGGACAGCCTCACCACCATCCCAGAACTCAAGGACCATCTCCGGATCTTCCGGTGAGTTTGGGCTGAGAGTTGGCAGCCCTGCTAAAGGGACCCAGTGTGGAGAGAGTCCAGGAGGAAGGGAGACAGCCTGTCCTGAACCTCCTGCCCTACCCTCAGGCCCCGGAAGCTGACCCTGAAGGGGTACCGCCAGCACTGGGTGGTGTTCAAGGAGACCACACTGTCCTACTACAAGAGCCAGGACGAGTCCCCAGGGGACCCCATTCAGCAACTCAACCTCAAGGGTGAGTGAGGGCGGCCTGGCCAAGAGAGGGGCAAGGGCAGGGGCTGGCTGGGGCCTACAGGACCACCTGTGGGCTGGTCAGGTGAATGCTGTCACTTGTTTCCTCCTGGGTGCCTGGGAGGATGCCCTCTGTCCTGAGGCTGCTGTGCGTGGCTGCCATTCACCTGGGGATCTCTCATCAGGGCTCCCTTCCTTGGCCTCCTAGTCTTCCTTCTCCCTCCAGGATGTGAGGTGGTCCCCGATGTCAACGTCTCAGGCCAGAAGTTCTGCATCAAACTCCTGGTGCCCTCCCCTGAGGGCATGAGTGAGATCTACCTGCGGTGCCAGGATGTGCGTGAGGGCCGGGCTGAGGCTGGAGTGGGAACAGGGCCAGGGCTGAGCCGGGGCCAGGGCTGGGCCAGAGCCTGGCTGGCCTCTCACCCTGCTCCTCATCTCTCCCACCCCAGGAGCAGCAGTATGCCCGCTGGATGGCCGGCTGCCGACTGGCCTCCAAGGGCCGCACCATGGCAGACAGCAGCTACTCCAGCGAGGTGCAGGCCATTCTGGCCTTCCTTAGCCTGCAGCGGACAGGCGGCGGGGGCTCGAGCAACCACCCCCAGGGCCCTGATGCCGCCACTGAAGGCCTCAACCCCTATGGCCTTGTCGCCCCCCGCTTCCAGCGGAAGTTCAAGGCCAAGCAGGTGCCAGAGGGAGTGGGTGATGGGAATGACCACAGGGTTTACCTGGCCACCCTTGGCCCCTGGATCTCCACAGAGCCCTTCTCTAGAAATGCAAGGGCTCACTGGTTCCTTCTCCCATCCATGTCCCTGAGACTGAGCGTGCTGGTCCCCATCCTCTGGGATGGGTCATGGTCCAGCTGCCCATGTCCACCTCAGGACAGGGCTCAGCTCACATTTGCTGAATGGTGAGAGCGTGCCCTCAGGTGGCCCCACCCTGACACCGCCCCTGCCCTAGGCTCCGTACACCCTGTCTCCCTGATGTGGACAGGCAGGGGGTCTCAGGGACTTTGGCAGCCCCTCACCAGCGTGGTCCCGCAGCTCACCCCACGGATCCTGGAAGCCCACCAGAACGTGGCCCAACTCTCGCTGTCAGAGGCCCAGCTGCGCTTCATCCAGGCCTGGCAGTCCCTGCCCGACTTTGGCATCTCTTATGTCGTGGTCAGGTACAAGCCCCACCCCAGCCCGCTCTGCCCTCCCCTGCCACCTGGGAGGTGTCACCCTGAGGCCTTCCTTCCTGTCCTCTGTTGGAAGACCTTACTGAGGACACTCTGTGTGCAGCCCCCTCCATCCTGTACCTGCACAGCAAACAAGAGAGATCAGGCCAGGAGAACAGGAGACCCAGCACCCATCCCAGACCCTCTTTGGACCTTGGGTAGCTGGTCTGAGGGACAGGGCCATGGGTGGCTGCTATGACAGGGACTGCCCCCTTTGATGGCCTGTTTTCCAAGCCTGCAAAGATAGGAGCAAATAGACGATGCTGATATCAAAAAAAGTCACTATTTAAAAGGCATGGACTATTTGCCTGTCGCTGCTAAATGCTATCACAGTGATTATTTCAATGAACTCCCATTTTCCAGATGAGGAACTTGAGGCCCAGAGAACTTAAATGACTTACTTGCAAGCTTGCTCCTGCGCTGCACCAGGCTGTCTGGGCAGGATCTGGGGCCATGCAGGGTGGGGCCCTGCCTCACACTCTCTCCCCTTGGGCACCAGGTTCAAGGGCAGCAGGAAAGATGAGATCCTGGGCATTGCCAACAACCGACTGATCCGCATTGACTTGGCCGTGGGCGATGTGGTCAAGACCTGGCGCTTCAGCAACATGCGCCAGTGGAATGTCAACTGGGACATCCGGCAGGTGGGCCCGGAGTGAGGGCGGAGGGAGGGACAGGGGGCTGGCCAAACCCAGCCAGGGCAGGGGCTGCTGCCTTAGCCCACCCCCCACCAGCCCTCTGACTGACCACCCTGCAGGTGGCCATCGAGTTTGACGAGCACATCAACGTGGCTTTCAGCTGCGTGTCTGCCAGCTGCCGCATTGTGCATGAGTACATTGGGGGCTACATTTTCTTGTCAACGCGGGAGCGGGCCCGCGGAGAGGAGCTGGACGAGGACCTCTTCCTGCAGCTCACAGGAGGCCACGAGGCCTTCTGAGGCCTGTCTTATTGCCCCCACCCTGCTCACCACCTGCCACGACCGCTTCCTAAACCTACACCCACTAGGACTCAGTGCCCCCACCCTCTCCAGATATGCACTGAGCTGGCACATTCACCCACTGTCACTGGCTTTGTGCAGACCAAGGACCTGGCCGGGCCAGATTCTGCCCTCCCCAGGCTAGGAAAGGTGGGCCCTGAGCTTGTCCAGCACCCGCCCTTCCCTTGTCTGAAAGGCCAAGACCAACACCCTTGACCTAGCTGTACTTCCTGAGCACACAAGGAAGACCAGTTGCAGCTACAGGATGATGACTCATGGTTTAAGATTAGAGTTTCTTTCTTGTTACATTTTTTTATTTTTAAAAAAAATAAATATTTTATTGTTGGGTCACCCTTCTTCCTCTGGAACTGTGCTTGGGGCCACTCTGACATTCTGTCTCTTCATTACCAGCCAAGGAGAGGGGCTTTCCTGAGATACAGATAAGAGCTGGTTAGAAGAAGGGAGACCTAAGTCAGCCTGGGGCTGGGAAGTGGGGAAGATGTGAGGCAGAGAACACAGACTTCAGGCACAAAGAAGAGGGGTGGGGTGGTGCTTCTTACGGGTAGGGCGTAGCTGCAGGGCCTCCTTGAAGTACTTGGGAAGCAGGATGCCATCAGTATTTCCTGGAGTCAGAATCACCCCATTGGCAGAGCGGAAAAAGGGGATTCCATCTTCAGACAGAGACAGAGACGTGACTTATGACCTCTCTGAAGGTCTGGGGCGGTCCCTACTGTATCCAGACTTACCTGCCAGGGCCAGGGGCCCATTGATGAACACAGCCACTTCACAGTTTGGCCGCATGCCTATGGAGACAATGGAGCTGGGGCCTGGGGCGTGTGGGTTGCGGTTATCAAACTTAGGCAGGCTGGGGTCCCTGGCTCAGTGCAGGGAAGAGGAGGTGCTCCTGCATACAGGGTCTGGAGTGGCCCTAGACAAGGGAGGTGATGACACTTGGAGGGGGATCTGGGAGGACAGATTGGGTGGGAGTAGTTGGTGGGGTGGGCACTGACCACTGATGACACCAGGGTCCCCAGGCAGTCCCGGGGCCAGGTGTATGTGTGCCCTTCCCCGGCAGGACAGGCCCTTGATCAGGATGGATGGCCAGTGCCGCCAGAATGTGCCATGGACGAGCATCAAGGGCAGGGCCTGTGGGGTCTCCAGGGGCATCAGCTCCAACTCAGGTACCTGGGATGGGTGGGGGAATTGGCAGCAGTGAGAACCCCTCACCAGCAGAGATCCTGCCTGGTTCTCCCACTTGTCCCCTTAGCCCCCACCTGCAGGGAGTGGCCCTGATTGGCCCGGATGAGAAGGCCAATGCCGAGGTCCCCTGGCTGCAGGGCGAACCGCTGCTTCCCATTGGTGTCCACCACGCGCTGTACATCTTCAGCTGAGAAGCTGCAGAACTGGGGCAGCTGCAGGAGGGCACCCAGGGGCACAAAGCCATCTGCAGGTGGGCAGGGTGGTCAGGAGCCGAACTTGCTCTGGCCTGGGCCAGAATTAACAGTGGGAGCCACAGGCAACAAGAATAGAGCCTATGTGACCTTTAGAAAGTCTCCCCTTTCTGGGCCTCAATTTTCTCAACTGGCATGGGAATAGGATCTGTCTCGAGGGTCACCAAGATAAAGCACAGTGCCCGGCCCAGAGTGGACACTCAGTAAACATCAGTTGCCCCAACAGACCCCAGTGCCCACTCTTGGGATAAGTGTTCATTGGGCCACTGAGCGGGAGGTATCATCAAGCTCGGCCCAGATAGAGGCTCCTCTCCCAGTCTGCACTGGATGTGATACTGGGCTATGGGTCTAGGTCTTCCCTGTACATGGAAGGGATGTGCCTTGGGTGCCATCCCCATAGGGCCATGGTGGGAGCTACAGGGGAAGGCAGTCACAGATAGGCTCACACTCTCCCTGGGTTCCAATCACTCCTAGGCCCAGCCTTCACGATGCTCACTTACCAGCTCCCATGGGAAGCCCCAGTTTCAAGGCCCCGTGGCGCAGGGTGTAGGACAGAGCCTTGGATAATTGTACATCTCGGTCCTGAAAGAGCCCAGAGGTGGCCCCTAGTCCCCATGGTGATCCTGCCCTACTTCTCACCCTGAACTCTGAGTGACCCCCTGCAGATGGAGACCAGAGGGAGAGGAGGCCCTGTGCTCCAGGGAATAGTACGACCCATCAGGCCCCACTCCCATCCCAGGGCTGAGTTCCCCTCTCCAATCCTCCTACCACGGGAGCTGGAGTGAGGGTGGGAAAAGCACACCTGTTCACGGGGTTTGTGAGCCCTTCTCCTGGGCCCTGCTGCTTCCTGCCTCCTTCCTCCAGAGGAGTTCATGGCCAAGACCTGTGGGGAGCAGTGACATGTGAGGACTGTTAAGGACCTTCCCATACCCCCACTCTGCCCAGAAAGTCACAAAGCCTCCGAATGTGACAGCTGGATATTCAGGTCAATAAATTCACTTCCCACCCACAACTCCCTGGTGCGGAGAGGTAAACTGAGGCCCAGCAGGCAAGACTTGCCCAAGATCACACTGTGTCAGCCACGGGGCCGAAGGCCCAGGGAAGCCGAGCCCCCGAGCTCCAGGCTCCGGAAGGCAGGCCCAGGGAGGCGGAATCAGCGTCCCGGCTAACGAGGCGGAAGCGTGAAGGCTGGCCAAAGTAGTTAGAGACGGAAGGAGGAGGGAAGAGCAGGACTACCAACGCCGGGTGCGGACGGCTGACACCCTCCGCCGGGCCGGAGCGCCGGAACCGGCCAATGAAAAGCCGAGGAAGAAGGGGGCGGGCACTTCCGCTGCGGGGGAAAGGGGAGGAGCCTGAGGAGAGAGTGGGCGGGTAAGTGCCGGCTGGAAGCTGGAGCTTCCGGACTCCGGGAGGGGTACGGGGCCGTCGGAGGTTGGAGGAGGTTCCCATGGTTTTAGGAGGCATGGACTTTAGAGGGTGGCTGGATTCAGGACCTCTGGGTGGTAGGGATGCCCGTGAATCAGTCTCAGGGATGTCTGGCAGCAGGAGCCTCGGAGCTCTTGCTGGGATGATAAGACCCTTTACTGCCCCGGGAGCGGTCAGTGGGGTACAGAAGGGCTGGGGGTACCCTCAGGAGGTCTCAGGCAGAGGGGGCCAGCTGCTGTGCCCAAGGGTGGCTGTAGGTCCCCTCGGGTGACAGGCCTGGCTGTGTCCTTCCCCAGAACTGTCCTGTACAGACCATGGACCCTGAGGTGTCCCTGCTGCTGCAGTGCCCTCCCCGGGGGCTGCCTAAGGAGCAGGTACGGGCTGAGCTGGGCCCAGCCTACGACCGTCGCCCATTGCCAGGAGGAGACAAGGCCATCACTGCTGTCTGGGAGAGCCGGCTTCAGGCCCAGCCCTGGCTCTTTGACGCCCCGAAGTTCCGCCTGCACTCCGCCACACTGGTGCCCACTGGCTCATCAGGGCCACAGCTGCTCCTGCGCCTGGGCCTTACTTCTTATCGAGACTTCCTGGGCACCAACTGGGCCAGTTCAGCTGCCTGGCTGCGACAGCAGGGGGCCACCGATTGGGGGGATAAGCAAGCCTACCTAGCGGACCCCCTAGGGGTAGGCGCCGCACTGGTCACCGCTGACGACTTCCTTGTCTTCCTGCGCCGCTCTGGGCAGGTGGCTGAGGCACCTGGGCTGGTGGATGTTCCTGGTGGGCATCCTGAGCCTCAGGTGAGATGCCAGGTTTGGCACAAAGGTACAAAAACCCAGACAGCTCGGCTTGGTTTTCCTCATCCATTAAAGGAGGAGTTGGCTTGGTTCTTCTCCAAAAATCTCTGCTCAGGGCAGCCTCCCCACTGAATGCTGCCCCAGACCTGTGGGAAGCTAGGGAATTGGGGAAGGCAGGGTAGAGGACTTAGCTGGATCTCTGGTTGTCTGGAAAAGGAAGGCGTGGGTCAGGGGATCACCAAGACTCTTACTCTGTGCCCAACCAGTGAATATGGGGGATAGGAGGGCTGGAAGAGGAGAGCAGGGGCTGAGCCTGACCTCTCACAGGCCCTGTGCCCAGGTGACAGCCCCCTGCACAAGGACCTCCCTGGGGAGCTGGTGGTGCATGAGCTCTTTTCCAGTGTCCTCCAGGAGATCTGTGATGAGGTGAGTGAGGGGCGACCCTGACAGGGTGGTAGACGAGGGAGGGCATAGAACATGCCAGAATTCCACAGATCTGGGCTGGCGGAAGGATCTGCAGGCATCTGGCTTTGAGCAAAGAGCTTGGCTTTGCAGCTCAGCACACTTGAAGTGGGTCTGTAGCCCTCATTTCTTTTGTTTGTTTGCTTTTGGGAGGGGAGGTAATTAGGTTTATTTACTTATTTTATTATTATTATTGTTATTATTATTATTTTATTTGATGGAGGTACTGGGGATTGAACCCATGACCTTGTGCATGCTAGGCACGTGCTCTACCACTGAGCTATACCCTCCCCGCTCTTGCCCTCATTTCTGTGTGCCTCAAGGTCTCCCTCTTTACAATGTGAGCAATAATAGATGTCTTGCCTACTACCCCCAGGTTTGTTGAAAAGAGGAATAAATGAGAGTCCGGGTTACTAAATCCACTTCCCTTGGGTGACCTTGGCGAATTGTTCAATGTCTCAGGGGTTTTGGTTTTCCCATGTAAAATGAACATGCCTGAGATCTGACATTCTGTGATTCTGGGCACTTGAACTACAAACTGTAAGATGCTGTACAGGGGTAACATGCTGTTCTTCATTGAGAGGGGAAGAGATGTAGGCAGTGGGCATTGACAGGTGGTACCCCTGGCTCCAGGTGAACCTGCCACTGCTCACCCTGAGCCAGCCACTGTTATTGGGCATTGCCAGCAATGAGACTAGTGCCGGCCGTGCCAGTGCCGAGTTCTACGTCCAGTGAGTGAGCTCTGGGGAACATTGTCCTGGGTCCTGGGGTAGGTGGGTGGTTGAGGGGCTAGGGCCCCACAGGGGCTCTCTAGGGGCTAGGCATTCACCAGGCCACTCTCATGTCCTTGTCCAGGTGCAGCCTGACTTCTGAGCAGGTGAGGAAGCACTACATGAATGGGGGACCTGAGGCCCACGAATCCACAGGAATCATCTTTGTAGAGACACAGGTTTGAGGTGGCAAAGTGTGTCTCATTTGGTTAAGGAGCCTTGTGGAGGCCTGGTGATGCATGTCTATCTTCCTGGGCTGGGTCAGAGGGGGTCCCAAATCTCTTAGGGCTTTCCTCCAGAGTCACAAGGCTTCATTGAGGATGCCCTCAGCTCAAGGGGGAGGGCCAGGGACCTTTTCAGCCCCCTTAACATGTCTCCCCAGAGGGCTCTGAGGCCCGGGAACTGTGGAACACTTGTGAACTCAAGAACAGCCACCTCAAGAAACCTGAGGTCGTAATGTGTGGATCTCACTGTCTCCCCACAGAGTGTGCCCAGGTTGCAGGAGATGGAAATGTGGACTGAGCTCTGTCCCTCGGCCAAAGGCGCCATCTTCCTCTACAACCGGGTCCAGGGAGGTTCCACCTGAGTCGCCCTAGATTCCCCAGCCCTATCACCACAGCTCGGAAGACAATAAAGGACTTTATTCTTGGATTCCGTTGGCATCTGCTGTTTACACGAGATAGAGATGGGCGGCTGGGAGAGCCCAGGGTGGGTGAGAGAGACAGGACAAAAGACCGGGGGCGGAGGAAAAACGCCCAGCCTCAGTTTTCCCCTCTGCAAGCTGAGATGAGGGCCATTCCCCCTTGCCAGGATGTAGTGAGGTTCCAAACCGACTGCGGGGTAGAAATTGCTTTGTGAAATGAAATACGCTGCGCTGCAGAGTGGAGTAACAGCCACGTCCGAGGGAGGAGCAACGGCGGCGGGCCGAAAGCCTCACTGAGGGTCAGGATCGGTACCGCTGCCTTACCTGGTAGTCGGTGGGTCTGGACCTCTTTGGGTGGGCCGGAGGTGTCAAAGGCCAATAGATTGCGGGGGCGGGGCTTCGTCGCAGATCCGCACCATGGGCGTGGCCTGGGGCGTCTAAACCAATGAAAGC
The DNA here is from genome assembly GCF_009834535.1 of Camelus ferus. NCBI lineage: Eukaryota > Metazoa > Chordata > Mammalia > Artiodactyla > Camelidae > Camelus > Camelus ferus. The sequence goes on from NC_045705.1 coordinate 64,833,665, forward strand.
ATGGAGGCGGGGCCTGACTAGGCACAGGAAATGGCGGCAGGCGCGGAGTCCTTGAGAGCAGTAGGGGCGGGGCTTGGTGTGGCTCCTCCTGCCCCCGCCTCCCCAGCTCCCCGGGTGTGACGGGGGTATCTGCGTCCGGGGCTGGCTGTCCAGACACCAAGACGAGTATGGAGAAGGGCGCCGGACGCCCGGCTCAGAGCCGAGGAAAGGGCTAGGATATTGGCGTCTGGTCTTGAGCAAGGAGGCCCCACCCGCTCCTGGGTTCCCCGGACCTGCTTGTTTTCCTTCGCAAGTAATCGAGGCCAGGCCCTTTCCCTCTGCCCACGCACCTCCCCGAGTGCTTGAAGTCTGGTCCCATCCTGTTCCCATCTCACTCCTTTTTGTGGCCTCCTTTCACCAGCTGTCCGCCTGCCGCCATGCTGCCCCTGCGCCTGTGCCGGCTGTGGCCCCGCAGTCCTCCCACCCGGTTCTTCGCAACTGCAGCCCGGCAGCGGTGAGTCGGGCGCCCGGGGCCGGGCCCGGTAATTAAGTGGGTTTTTGTTGAGGGCCTGCCCAATTCTAGGCCCTTCCCCAGGTGCTGAGATAGTTGTGATCTGATGCTCTGTGTCAGGTTACCGTCACCTTCGCTGCTGAGCATCAGAGATTAAGGGGACGACCCCTAAGGTCATACAAGTTAAGTGGAAGATCTGGAATCTGAGCCCAAGCCAAACCCAATGCGCTTTCCATAATAACACTGGTGGTTGTCAAGCATCTCTGTGTATAACCACTGCGGGGGTCGGGGTGGGGGGGCGTGGCTTACAAAAATGCAGATTGCTGGGCCCTGCTATGGAGACTGATTTGCAGGAATGAAGTGGGGCTCAGGAATCTTTTTTAAAATACGCTTTTCAGGTGGTCTTTTAAAAAATTTTTTAATTGAAGCATAGTTGATTTAGAATGTTGTGTTACTTTCAGGTGTACAGCAAAGTGATTCAGTTTCACATATATATATACTTTTCGGATCCCTTTCCATTATAGATTATTACAAGATATTGAATATAGGTCCCTGTGCTATACAGTATATCCTTGTTGTTTATCTATTTTATATATAGTAGTGTGTATCTGTTAATCTTAAACTCCTAATTTATTCCTCCCCCTCTCAGGTGTTTCTGACACAAGTAGTCTAAAGCCTACACTTTGAGAAATTCTGATCTGCCCCATATCCAGAACACCCAAAAAGAGAGTGATAATTTAGAGATAGATCTCCCTTGGCACCCTGCCTCAGCCCCCTCAACACCTTGTTGCTGAGTTTAAGGGTGTGGCCCGGGGGGATGGGAGGGGCAGGGAAGGGGTATCCTCCGTGTTTTCCTTAGTCCCTGCAGGTTGGGACCTCTTTCCACAGCTCTGGCCCCAGTAACTACTATGAACTGTTGGGGGTGCATCCTGGTGCCAGTACTGAAGAAGTTAAACGAGCTTTCTTCTCCAAGTCCAAAGAGGTACCAATGGTACTAAGGTGAGGGTGAGGGGGAGAGTCTGAGTCAGATGGGGTATGCTCCAAATTCTCAGGAATGGAGCTGAGAGGCTCACTCTGGCTGGTCATATTCCCTCAGCTTTTATAGGAAGAGGGAGGTACCCCAAAGGCAGAGATCTGGCCTGGTGGGAGGAAAGGCTGGGGGCAGAAGCCAGGGGTCCTGTCTGATGGGCTGGTCTTGATTCTCTTGACCTGTCTGCTCTTGAGAAAGCTAGTACTAGAGCATATAGTGAAGCCATGCAGCAGGTGGGGAGGGCTTGAATAAGGGGAGGGAGCAGGAATCTGTGTTTCCTGACTCTCTGGTCTTCTAGAGGGATGGACAGGCCTGAGAGTAAGGGTCAGTGCTCAGGCAGGGCCTCTGGGAATGACTTGAGCCCTTGTGGGTGGACATGATCAGAATGGGTCCCAGAAAAGGGCGTGGAAAAAGACATGATGGGAGTGCTGCCCCACCCCAGCTGCACCCTGACCGGGATCCCGGGAACCCAGCCCTGCACAACCGCTTTGTGGAGCTGAGTGAAGCATACCAAGTGCTCAGCCATGAGCAGAGCCGCCGCAGCTATGACCACCAGCTCCGCTGGGCAACTTCCCCGAAATCTCCAGGAACCACAGCTCATGCCAGGTCTGCTCATCAAACACACAGGTACAGTAGTCCTGCTTCTAGTTTGCCACTCCCAGGCCTCCTGGGGAGCCTCTTCCCTACACTGTCCCTTCTTCTCTCTCTCAGCAGCTCCTGGACACCCCCCAATGCACAATACTGGGCCCAGTTTCATGGTGTAAGGCCTCAGGGACCAGAGTCAAGGCAGCAGCAGCACAAACACAACCAGCGGGTTCTGGGGTACTGCCTCATGATCATGCTGGCAGGCATGGTCCTGCACTACGTTGCCTTCAGGTGCATCCCTGCCTTCCCCCTGGGGTGACAGGCAGAGAGCAGGAGGGTGGGTGAAACCCAGTGTCAGCCATCCATCTACACCACCCCTGTGGCCTGCACTCTTGTGTCTCAAGCTAAGAACTGTATGAAGTAGGTCTCTTCCAGAGCCTCTTCTTACTTGGCAAAGGCAGCTCTGCACTAAGGGCTAATGTTATTTTCAGTTTTTTTGTTTTTTTAATAATTTGATTGTAAATCTCTGGTGCTGGCTGCCAGGGAGTTGCCATGAGCCAACCAAAATCCTGCACAAGAAGGAAATGCACTGAACTAAGCCTCACCAGCAACTGCCTCATTTGTTTGGCAGTCAATGTCTTCCTGCCGCTCTCTCCTGTATGCCATGCCACTGAGGTTCTACAGCAAAGACAGCTAAAGGCTGGTGCCCACTGCTAGCAATGTGCCTAGTTCAGTGATGGAGTTAGACATGCAACCCTTTCTAGTCTCTTTCGAGGACCACTCCTATGTTCAGCGCTACTGTCATCAGGACAGCAGGGAGCTAGGTCATCATTGGACCCTGGACAAGCCCCAGCCACTGTGTGCCCCTCTCCTCACCTAGCACAGGCAGTTAGGCTGAAGTCCCCACAGATGTAAAGCTGTGAGACCCTAGAGTCGGGGAAGGGGGTGGTACTTAGGGGACAACAGGGGTTGGGGGACCCAGAGTTAATTGTAACCCCCTTGCAGGAAGCTGGAGCAGATGCACCGTAGCTTCATGGATGAAAAGGATCGAATCATCACAGCCATCTACAATGACGCTCGTGCCAGGGCCAGGTCTGTCCCAGCCCTATCCCACCCTCCCTTCACTGACACCACCCTCCAGGATCCCTGTCCCGACCACCCAGGTGCTCTCCCCTGCAGGGCCAACAGAGCCAGGCTCCAGCAGGAGCAACAGCAGAGACAGCAGCTACAGCCACCACCCGGGCCTCCTCAAGGCCCCAGGATCGTGCCCTCCGGCCCTAGCCCCTGAGCCGCTCACCTGGATGGGGCCTGCGGTGTGCTCCCTGCTTGCTTTCCTCCTGGGATGCCCCACTCCCCAAATCGCATGGAATAAAGTGATTCTTAGCGCTTTTGTCTGGCTCCCTCCTTCAGGCCCAGCGCCCCACCCCGCCCGGCCCCGCCTTGGGACAACGCCCCGCCCTCCGGGTTCTAGCAGCTGCAACCCGGGAGCCCGGCCCCCTGGGCGGTGCGTCCCCTTTCCCCTGCTGCTGCGGGAGGGGGTGTATGTGGAGGGGGCGGGACCCGCCCCCCGCCCCCGCCCCCCCCACCCGCTCCCGCCCCGCCCCCGCCCCACGGCCCGGTGGGGAGCGCGTGTCTGGGTCACATGAGCCGCCCGCCCGCCAGCCCGGGCCCGGCCCCCCGCCGCCCCCGCCGTCCCCGCCGCCCGCCACCGCCACCGGCCGCCCGCCCGCCCGGCTCCTCCGGCCGCCGCCACCGCTGTCCTGCGCTGCGCTGCCTGCGCCCAGGGCTCGGGAGGGGGCCGCGGAGGAGCCTCCCCCCGCGCCCGGCCCCCGCCCGCCTCGCCCGGGCCCGCGCCATGGGGCTCTGGCTGCCGCCGCCCCCCGCGCCGCCAGGCTAGGGCGATGCGGGCGCCCTCGGCGCGCGGCCCCCACGGGCACCATGAGCCCCCTGCTCCGCCGCCTGCTGCTCGCCGCGCTCCTGCAGCTGGCCCCTGCCCAGGTATGTGAGTCCGCGACATCCCGCCCACGGTGCCCTCTCTCAAGGTTGGCGGAAGTGGGGAGGCGCGGAGCGGCCTCGGCCTCGGGGATCCGTGGGGTCGGGCCGTGGACTGGGGCGTCTCGGGGGCCTAGCCTGGGAATCCCCCGGGAAGCGTCTCTCTCCGCCAGCCTGCAGCCCAAGTCCGGGGCCACTCCCCCGCCCCACCCCGTCCCCTGAGTGCAGTCGGGGGCGGGACCGCCTCGGTGCCTGCAGGTCTCACGGTGCCCCCTTCTGACCTGCGGCCTCGAGAACAAGCCCGGTCCCCAGGCTTGGAGATTTCGACGCTGCGGGCAGAGCGCGCCTAGCAGATCGTGGCCAGGGCAGGTCCCAGGTGGCCAGGAGAGGACAGGTAAAGCTAGAGTGGCCCCAGGAACAGAGCAATCTGGAAAAATGTTAGAGAGGAGTGGAAGCCTCCTGATCGCAAGGGCAGAGCCCTGGAGACAGCGACAGGGCTAGCCCTTCCTGTAGTGCACCTAGGTCCAGGTCTCTTCTTTCCTACAGGCCACTGTCTCCCAGCCTGATTCCTCTGGCCACCAGAAGAAAGGTAAGAGTCACAACAATAACTTTGCACTAGCCAGCACTAGGAATGTTTGCCTTCAGCCCTGATGCCAGACTCTGTGTTCCTCATCTTGTGTAATCACAGCCCCTCTGTAAGATGCAAGCTCTTATTCTGCCCACTTCATAGAAGAGGAGATTGAGGCAGTGGGGTTCCTGGGTTCGGGAATGAAGAAGGCAAGGAAGATAGTTTGGGAGGGCAAGAGTGGGGGCCACTGGAGGGTGGCTGTGACATGGGAACTAGGGAGAACAGCTGCTAGAGAACAGGGGTAGGGGAATCAGGGAGCAGCTGCAGGAAACCCAGTAGGGACTTAACCCTTGCACATCTGCCCCCAGTGGTGTCATGGATAGACGTGTATGCTCGTGCCACCTGCCAGCCGCGGGAGGTGGTGGTGCCCCTGTCCATGGAGCTCATGGGCACTGTGGCCAAGCAGCTGGTGCCCAGCTGCGTGACTGTGCAGCGCTGCGGCGGTTGCTGCCCTGACGATGGCCTGGAGTGCGTGCCCACTGGGCAGCACCAAGTCCGAATGCAGGTATAGGGGAAGTGGAGTGTGCCCAGCTGGGGTGGATGCTGGTGTTCTGGGGACAGAGGGGTGGCACTAGAGCCCTGGCTGGTGGGCAGGGTGTTCTCACTCCTCCAATCCATGGAGTGACCCCTTCCATTTCCTCTCATTGTCTCTCTCCTTGTTCATCTGAGTACAGATCCTCATGATCCGGTACCCGAGCAGTCAGCTGGGGGAGATGTCCCTGGAAGAACACAGCCAATGTGAATGCAGGTGCCAGCCAGGCCCCACTTCTGAGTTCACAGAGACCAGGCTTGGGGGGATGCTGGGTGTGGTGGTACACCACAGTGGGGACCAGGTTTCCTAGAGTAGAGCTGGGTAGGCCTGGGATCTGGGGCAAGAGAGTGGGATGTTTGGCGTCCTGATCCATTTCCTCCTTGTCTCTGTCTGTCTCTTGATTTTCAGACCAAAAAAAAGAGAGAGTGCTGTGAAGCTGGACAGGTGAGTCTCTTGGGCTTTTGCTGAGGTGGGATTGGAGCCTAGGCCCAATGTCCAGAATGTAATTTGTGGGTGGGGTAGGGGGTGTACAAGTGTGTCAGGAAGTTGTGATCCCCTTCCCTCCTTCTCCTCCCACTTGTGTCCTCCTCTCCCCATTTCCTCTGCTCCCCAAGTCTGTATGCTTTGCCCCTACCCCAGCTCCCGGGAAGACTCTTCCTTCCCACCCCAGACATGTTGCTTCTCCTCCTAGGGCTTCCACTCCCCACCACCGTCCCCAGCCCCGCTCTGTTCCGGGCTGGGACCCTGTCCCCGGAGCACCCTCCCCAGCTGACATCACCCATCCCACTCCAGCCCCAGGCCCCTCTGCCCACGCTGCCCCCAGCGGCGCCAGCGCCCTGACCCCCGGACCTGCCGCTGCCGCTGCCGACGCCGCAGCTTCCTCCGTTGTCAAGGGCGGGGCTTAGAGCTCAACCCAGACACCTGCAGGTGAGGAGTCAGGGAGGGCGGTTGTTTGGAAAGGCGTCAAGGCCCTGTCCAGGAGCAGGTCCAGGTGAGCCTGCTGGTGGGAGAAGAGCCAGGGAATGGGAAGCTTTGAGTACACTGAACAAATATTGACCAAGTGTGTGCTGGCACTGGCATCAGCATAAACAAGGCCGATGTTCTAATCGGGGAGTCCGACATGAGAGCACGTGTTGCCAGAAGAGGATGTCAAGTCAAGGGCTGTGTTAAGGTGCACCTGACATCATCATTGAGAGGTCAGAGATGTCCTGGAAGAGGTGACATCTGCTGAGGGTAAAAATGAGAAAGACAGCCTTCCAGTTCGCAAAGCTCTGAGCCTTCCCAGAAATCCCTGTGGCAGACGTTTGTTCTGCCTTATGGGCCCTGAGAGGCTAGAGGATGTAGGGGAACCCTTGTCCGCCCTCGTCCAAGGTGCTTCTTACCACCCCTCCCACAGCGAGGCTATGGGGTGGCATCCTGTGGGCCAGGCCAGCTGGGGCTTCCCAGGACTGGTAGGGGAGAATGGGGCTCGCAAAAGGTAACAAGGGGGTGAGTCTAGGAGCAGGGGCTGAGCTGTGCCAGCACAAACAGACTCCTTCCCTCCTTAGGTGCCGGAAGCTGCGAAGGTGACACATTGCTTTTCAGACTCACAGGGGCCACTTGCCTCACAGGCCCCCTGAGAAGGGGACAAGGGCAGCCTGGTGAGAACAGTCCAGCCCCCAAGACCTCAGCCTGGGTGGAAGTTCCTCGAGGACCTGGGCCTCTCAGAGGGCTTTCCAGCCGTCCTTTGTCTTTCCGAGGATGCCATCCAACAACGTGGGCAGAGTTGAATGAGGAGACTTGGCAGCAAGAGGGGTCATGTACAAACGTGGGAGAGAATGGATTCCTGTCTCAATTTTTAACTACCTGTGCAAGTGAGCATCTTACACTTGGCTCCTCCATCCCCTCACTAAGAAGACCCTGTAACTCTGCAAAAACTGGGACTTGGCCTTCATTATGAGAACTGTGAACCCCAACCCTGATAAAAGAGATGGAAGGAGCTGTCCCTGCCTGTGTCACTGTTTGTCACTGTCCTGGTGACAGGCTGGCTGGTTTGGGCATGAATATCTGCTTCACACTGCTTCCTAGATGTAGAGCTTGGAAGAGATGAAGCCCAAGGCCCCACAACAGCTCACAGAGCCACAATGGTGCATCCTTCACATTCACACTGTGATGAAAGGCCCTGGGGAGTCCCTGCCCCCCTACCCATCACAAAGGTTCCTTTCTGGAAAGAGACAGCCTGTTACGGCCAGTGAGCTTAAGGTGGGACCCAGATCTGCTGAATGATCTTGGGTGTCACTGCCCCTCTTTTTCTGAGCCTCAATTCCCACGTATGCACGTGGCAGGAACAGATGGTTACTGTGATCTGGACCCTTGGGCTCCAAGAAGGTTAGTGTCCTCACGTAATAGAAAAGAACACCCATCTACCCCTCTATTTGCAGCTTTTTGCTCCCTGTAGCTTAATTCAAAAGCCATGCACCTGCGCTGTCCCCATCTTACTCCCACTCCTCTGAAAGGGAAACACTAAAGGTCTGTGGCTGGTGGGTTTGGTTTGGGAGACAGGTCCACCTAACCCCAACCACAGCCTTCTCCACTCTCACCTCCCTTGCACCTTGGGATTTTCCTGATCTTTATCTAATGCAGTCCAAGCTTAGTGACCAGCCTTCTGCCTGCAGAAGCCTCCAGTGCCCCCAGGGCTGAGTGGTGATGGGGTGGACTGAAGGCCAGCCTTGGGTACCCATGCTTTGCCTGCTGAAGCAGAAGACTTAGAGAAGAGGTTAACCAAAAGCAGGTACCCTAATGGAGGGCTTCTCTGAGATGCTAGATTAGACAGTGTGGTGGTGGTCTTGCTGGGTCCAGGGCAAGAGGGGTTAAACCAGGAGAGACAATTCCTGACAGTAATTGCTATTTTCAAGACGTTTTCTCAGCCATACTGTCACCAAAAATGCCAGTGCTCAATTAGAGTGAGACAGATGAAGGTTAGGGATGGGAGAGCTATCACCTCCCAAGCCCAGTTACTGCTCATCATGCACAGTGCTTCAGATGGTGTTCTCGCCTAGTCCTCAATCCTGAGGTCAGTGCTGCAATTAGATTCCTTTTTAAAACTGAGAAAATAGATTCAGAAAGGCTGACCAACCTCAGGTTTACTGAGGTTGCTTAGATTTAGCTGCCTCCCTTCCTGAATGACGGTTCATTACTTCAATGGACAGATTTAAAGTGTTGGGTGCTGAGGTGCCTGAAAATAAGTCTGGTTGGGGAACTGACCCAGCCAGACTGTTAACAGTCATGACTCAGGGGTCAGTGTGGCAGGTTGAGGCAGGCCCGGATGCTCTGAAAGAGAAAAGAGAGAAAGCATTCTCTGCCAGCCAGGGCCTGGTGATGCACATTACTGCTGCAGTCTTACAAGGGCCCTGTGGGGTGGATGTTAGCAAGCCCAAGTTATAGGGCTACCAAACCCTAACAGGCCAAGGAACCTGTTCAAGGTCACACAGCCAGTCAGTGGCAAACCACGGATTCAAACCCAGGCCTCACCCTGAGGCCCAGGCTCTTTCCACAGCAACTAACTGAGGGTTATAGATAATGAAGAGGCCCAGGGGCAACAGGAACGCTATGGGAAAGGCTGGGGGCAACACAAAATGGCATCTCAAGGCCCCCTCCGGGAACCTGCGCCCGCCTGACCTTAATTTCACCTCAGCCGTAAGTACCTTCGGCCCTTTCGGAAGTCACTTTCACCTAACCTTACGGACTACAGACCCACCGGACGTGACGTAGAAGTCACATGGCGGTGGGTGCGGGGGCGGAGCTAAAGAAGAAGCCGCCCTGGCGGGCGTGTGGCAGTGGGTTTCGCGTCGTCCAATGAGGGCGGGCGGCGTGGCCCGGCGGCGGCGACGATGACGCGCCTGCGCAGAGACGGCAGCACGACTGGGGTTGGCTCCGGGGGCGCGGCGAGGAGGTGAGCGGGGGCCACAGCCCGGGCTGGAGGGAGCCGGGGTGCAAAGGGGGCAAGCTGGATCAGGCGGGACAGGAGCGGGCCGGGGCTCCGAGTGTCAACGAGGGATAGGTTACGAGGAAATTGGGGGTTGCGGGTCAGAGCTGTCTAGGGATGCCGCAGGGGAAGGGTTCTCACGCCGCACGGGGCGGGGCTCCGGGAGTCGGGGCGGGACGTGGAACTGAGAGGGGTGGG